>NW_021256986.1:0-932 GCF_002162155.2 Triticum dicoccoides | reverse complement strand
CGGGAGGGAGATTGAGCGGAATAACAAATATGGGCCAGCAGCTGTATGGATTAGACGACATACCATATGGATTGAACCCATCACCTGTTATAGCAATTCTGACATTCCCAGCCTCGGCTGCTTCCTCCGGGTACTTTATATCGAATGACTTCCATGCTTCACCTTCTGATGTATGTACAATTTTTTTTGGACTGTACCTTTTCCCTTCCTTGTGCCACTTCATCATTTTGGCAGACTCCTCGGTGATGAAAAGGCGCTACAGTCTTTTTATAAAATCAAGATACCGAAGAACCTTCACAGGGATTTTTAGCTGCCGCTTCTGACCATGCTTATCGACCACCTCAATATACCGAGAGGAACCGCACTTCCTACAGTAGTTGTCATTCGCATACTCATGCCTAAACAAAAGGCAATTCTTTGGACAAACATGTATTTTCTCATAGTCCATGGAGAGCGCCTTCATGATTTTCTTCGTACCGTACAGGGTTTTCGGCAGTTCATGGCCCTCGGGCAGGCTGTTAGCCCATACTCCCAGAAATGCTTCGAAGCAACCTCGGCTACAGCCGTACTCAGCCTTCACTTCCACCCGTTGCGAGATGGCATCCAGCACAGACAGCTTGGCACCCTCATAGAGAGGTTTATTTGACGCGGCCAAGATTTCCAGGAAGGCCTTTGCGGTTTCCTCCGGCTCCTCCGGTTCATTCGCTGAATGTGACGGAGGTGTCGGCTGTGCGGCAAAGACATCATCTAGCATGTCTCTAACCCCATCGTCCTCATAACCAGCGACGCGTTGTCGTATCACATCCTCTCTACCACGGTCCCGCTGGGCAAAGTTTATCGGCATATTAAAGTTGGGCATAAATCCATGCGTGCGAAGGTGCTTAGTCATCGCACTCTTATCTCTGCGGATACGTCTCTTACATCTGGCACAC
>NW_021256985.1:0-723 GCF_002162155.2 Triticum dicoccoides | reverse complement strand
GTGGGACGAGGAACCGGCTGGAGTCAGCGACGGGGTGGCGGTGCGGCCTTCTCACCACACCAAAGGATGCAGGGACGATGCCTGCTACTCATTCCCCGTCGGGCCGGTGGCGGCGTTGATGGAAGGCGACGGGGAACGTCGGGGGAGCCTGCTGACGAGGGCCGTCTGGGCGACACGAGTGGCGAGAGCGGCCCGACGCTCGGCGCCGGCTCGACGAGCGTCTGACATGGATGCGACGGGACAGTGAAACACGAGGCAACGGAAGGCGGATTCCGGCGCACCCCTACCTAGCGCGCCAAATGTCGGAATTCGGGTACTGGCAGAACCTCAAGGTTCGAACTCTGGGGTGCACGCGGAGATTACAACTCCCGCCTACCCACGTCTTGTCGCCTCGCAAGGATCTAAACAACACAAAGAACAACACAAGGGACACGACATTTCTACTGGTTCAGGCCACCATTGTGGTGTAATACCCTACTCCAGTTTGTGGTGTGGTGGATTGCCTCTGGGGCTGATGATGAACAGTACAAGGAAGAACAGCCTCGCGAGGGGCTGTTCTTGGCTGGTGCGATGAACTGCTTAGGTGAGTTCAGTCGCCTCTCTTTCTCTCTCTTGTCTACCCAAAATCCTTCCTCTCTCTCTCTCGATCATCCCCCCTTTTCCCCACTCTGCGGTGGCTAGCTCTATTTATAGAGGGAGGCCCTGGGACTCTTCCCAAATATT
>NW_021256984.1:0-750 GCF_002162155.2 Triticum dicoccoides | reverse complement strand
CAGAACCCCCAGTCCCCTTTGAAACCAACTAGGGTTTACTAAAATAATTTTCAATGAACCTGAAATGCCCTTCTAAAATGTCCATCATTTTTGTCTTGGTTCAGAACCTCTGCCAAAAGTGGTGCACATTTTCCTAGGCCATCTTAGGGTTTTTGAATTAATTCATAAATATTTGAATTTGGGCATTTAAAATTATATAAAATATTTAAATGCTCAAATACCTCCAAACTAAAATGTTTCATGTTGGAAATAATCCAGCTATGGACCAGGAGTGATTTGGTGATTTTTGAAGTTGCCTAGGTATTTTATTTAATTCAACAAAGTTGCAGAAGTATTAGAAAAACAGAAAGCAGAAGAAAATGAAAAAAACTTACCTGGCGCCTGCCCCGGCCCACCTGCCGGCCCAGCCCAGCACCGCTCCAGCGAGCTGCTTGCCGGCCAGGCAGGTAGGCAGGTGCCCGACGGCGACCGCGGCGTGCGCCACGCACCTGCTCGCCGCCTCGCCGCTCCCCTCGCCAGGTGACGTCGAGGATCGGTCTCTCTCTCTCCCCCGAACCCCCCAGACACCCCCTCTCCTCTCCAGCTCCTCCCCCTCGCACGCCCCAGCCATGGCCGACGCCATCGCCGCCACCCCCTCGCCGTAGCCACGCCCTCCGACCACCCCACGCCGTCTCACCGTGTCCAGGAGCTCCGCCGCTGTCCACTTCATCGAGCAGCCGAGCCCCGAGCGCTCGCAACGCCCGAGACCAC
>NW_021256983.1:0-394 GCF_002162155.2 Triticum dicoccoides | reverse complement strand
TCGGCCTTATGCCTGGTGTTTTGTTCCACTCTTGCCGCCATAGTTTCCGTCATATCGGTGTTATGTTCCCGGATTTTGCGTTCCTTATGCGGTTGGGTTATAATGGGAACCCCTTGACAGTTCGCCTTGAATAAAACTCCTCCAGCAAGGCCCAACATTGGTTTTACCATTTGCCAGCTAGCCTTTTTCTTTCCCTTGAGTCGGCCAGCTCAAGGGTCATCTTATTTTAACCCCCCCGGGCCAGTGCTTCTCTAAGTTTTGGTCCAAACTGAGCGATGTCCGAGGCTACCAGGGGCAACTCTGGGCTGGCTTACCCGACGTCTTGCTCATCCGGTGTGCCCTGAGAACGAGATATGTGCAGCTCCTATCGGGATTTGTCGGCACATCTGGGTGG
>NW_021256982.1:0-423 GCF_002162155.2 Triticum dicoccoides | reverse complement strand
AGTAACTAGATGAAACCCACTAGCATGTGTAGGAGTTGATTGAGCCATATGTATGTTTTGTTCCTACCTTGCTATGCCTGCTATGCTTAGAGTCGTGTCAGGTCTGGTTCATCTGGGTGATGGGCTAGAGTGAAATAATCATGCCGGTAATGAGAGTGATGTGTTGAACACGTTTTGGTAAAGGTATCGATGAGAGGCCATGTAGGAGTACATGGTGGGTTGTTTCATTGAAACCGACCTTAAGCACTGAGATCTGTATGTGTGATTTAAGATCCAGCTACTACCATGCATTGGGCCCTGAAATATGACCCCGCTCGACTTCTTATCCAGCCTAGTCCTCTGTCCAGGAGTTGCAAGTAGTTTCTTGTGTTTGTAGCTTACTGGAGGCCGTGGGCAACACTGACCTGCGGGGTGGGCTGTGAT
>NW_021256981.1:0-1111 GCF_002162155.2 Triticum dicoccoides | reverse complement strand
AAATTTTTTGAATTTCTGCTACGTTCCCCAACAGTGGCATCATGAGCTAGGTCTATTGCGTAGATTCTTTGCACGAGTAGAACACAAAGTAGTTGTGGGCGTTGATGTTGTTCAATATGCTTACCGTTACTAGTCCAATCTTGTTTCGACGGTATTGTGGGATGAAGCGGCCCGGACCGACCTTACACGTACTCTTACGTGAGACAGGTTCCACCGATTGACATGCACTTGGTGCATAAGGTGGCTAGCGGGTGCCAGTCTCTCCCACTTTAGTCGGAACGGATTTGATGAAAAGGGTCCTTATGAAGGGTAAATAGCAATTGGCATATCACGTTGTGGTCTTGCGTAGGTAAGAAACGTTCTTGCTAGAAACCCATAGCAGCCACGTAAAACATGCAACAACAATTAGAGGACGTCTAACTTGTTTTTGCAGGGTATGCTATGTGATGTGATATGGCCAAAAGGATGTGATGAATGATATATGTGATGTATGAGATTGATCATGTTCTTGTAATAGGATTCACGACTTGCATGTCGATGAGTATGACAACCGGCAGGAGCCATAGGAGTTGTCTTTATTTATTGTATGACCTGCGTGTCATTGAAGAACGCCATGTAAATTACTTTACTTTATTGCTAACCGCGTTAGTCATAGAAGTAGAAGTAGTCGTTGGCGTGACAACTTCATGAAGACACGATGATGGAGATCATGATGATGGAGATCATGGTGTCATGCCGGTGACAAGATGATCATGGAGCCCCGAAGATGGTGATCAATGGAGCTATATGATATTGGCCATATCATGTCACAACTATATAATTGCATGTGATGTTTATTATGTTTATGCATCTTGTTTACTTAGGACGACGGTAGTAAATAAGATGATCCCTTACAAAATTTCAAGAAGTGTTCTCCCCTAACTGTGCACCGTTGCTACAGTTCGTCGCTTCTAAGCACCACGTGATGATCGGGTGTGATGGATTCTTACGTTCACATACAACGGGTGTAAGACAGTTTTACACAGCGAAAACACTTAGGGTTAACTTGACGAGCCTAGCATGTGCAGACATGGCCTCGGAACACGGAGACCGAAAGGTCGAGCATGAGTCG
>NW_021256980.1:0-436 GCF_002162155.2 Triticum dicoccoides | reverse complement strand
AAAAACTGGCTTACCAAATGGCTCCTCCGGAATGCGATGATTTTTTCGACCACCTCCAAATCACCTCTATTTTGGCACACATGATCTCTTGAACAAACAAAGCCACTTTTCCAAGGTTCTATATTTTTGAATTTTTTATTAATTTATAATGCCCTCTAGACTGACTCGTCAAACCATCGGTCTATACGTCAAGGGGGCATTGTAATGTATTATTTTTCCAAATTTTCTTGCATAGGCATGTTTGGCACATGTGGGTCACCATGTACAAGAAAATTTGGGTGATTTGGAGGTGGTGGAAAAAATCACGTATGTTCAAAAACTGGCTTAAGTTAAGACCAAATGGCCCCTCTAGAATGCGATGATTTTTCCGACCACCTCCAAATAACCTCTATTTTGGCACACATCATCTATTGCACAAACAAAGCTAGTTTTCCAA
>NW_021256979.1:0-1508 GCF_002162155.2 Triticum dicoccoides | reverse complement strand
CGAGCGGGCGTGACAAAGCGACTGCGCCTGTTGAGCAGTCGTCAAAGCGCCCTCGGACGGCTTCTCCGGCGCCGACTGAAAAAGCGCCGAAGCATCCACGAGCGGCGCCATCAAATCCGCCGAAGGCCTTGCCCAAGATGAGAATGACCATTCCCACCATTTCCGGGTAACAGCAGAACTTGTGTTTTCTCGTTTAGCACGGATGGACTCTTGGTCGACTCATTGACTAACCGACTGGTTTCTGAAATCTGCAGTGCTGCTACCTCTGAGACCTCCGCCAAGAGCGAAGACTAGGAAATGGAAGACGCTGCCACCTCCAACCTTGGTACGCTCTCTGTAGTTTCACTTTTGGTCGATTGGATTTTTGATTTTAACTTTGGATTTTTCCTGTAGCTCCTCCTCATATCATCGATCTCCCTGATGATGACGAAGAGGCGCCGCTGAGGCCGAGGAGGAATAGAAAGGCGCCAGCTGGCAAGACTACTCAGATTGAATCAGTCCCTGAAACATCGGTTCAAGAAGGTGGCAATATCACTCAGAATTCCGTGTCCTTCATTGTGCCGCTGACGAGTGTTCGACCTTCGTCGTCAACTGCTGACCCGCCCTCCCTTTTTGCCACACACCACGTCCCAGAGGACCAAGCGGGTGCTGCTAAGGAGGCTATACGCCAGGCGGGGATCATGATGGAGCAGGTGAAGGCGATCCGGGAAGCCAGCCAAGCCGCCTATGATGCTAGCTCAGCCCTTCAGAGCAACGTCCAGGTTAGTTGGTCACCGCTTGTTCTGTTAGGATATGCTATCCGAAGACTTTCTTTCCGGAGATCTTTGTATCTGTACACCCACTGGGTGTGTCGATTGAATTTTTGGATTGGTGGGGGCACGCTGAGTGCACCCACTGGGTGTAGTCCCCGAGACTATGGTGGACTGCTGGCAGTCGACTGTAATCTTTGTATTTTGAATTTCTTCACTCTAACTTCTTCACTCGGTCTGGTCAGACCATGTCGAATGGAATCTTGGAACCAGTGGGGGCACGTTGAGTGCACCCACTGGGTGTAGTCCCCGAGACCATGGTTGACTGCTGGCAGTCGACTAAGGTCTGAAGAACCAGTGTTTTTTTTTCTTTGGTAGATCATGATGAGACCATGGCTGACTGCTGGCAGTTAGTTATAGTGTTATAGTTTTAGGATCATAACCTCTTTGTCTCTTTCGGCCAAATGATCGTACCAAGTCGGAAGAGCCAGTGGGGGCACGCTGGGTGCACCCACTGGGTGTAGTCCCCGAGACTACTGTTGAATATTTTGATTCGACTGTAGTCTTAGAAATGTTACGATTTTTCTCTTAGTCACCCGGAAGCAACCTATCTTTGATGTATGTCGACTGATCCTTCGCAGAAATCTTGCGAGCTTGTGGCTCGCTATACTGAATTGGAAAACAAACATATCCAGCTCGACCTTGAAGCTTGTTCAGGAGAACTTTCAGAAGGCGAAAGACGAAGCAAAAGGTACGACT
>NW_021256978.1:0-2732 GCF_002162155.2 Triticum dicoccoides | reverse complement strand
GACATGTGGTGAGACGAGTATATCAGTGAGACGAAAGTCGGAGGGAGATAGTGTGGTGGAACCAGTGGCTGTGACAGGTAAGTGGTGACCATTGCCAACGACTATGCGAGATGGAACATGCAATAACGAAGAACTAGACGTTGTCAAGTTACCTTGGTTGCCTGTCACATGGGAGGAGGCGCCACTGTCGAGGTACCACTCCGGGGCGGGGTTGGAGGGGAACCCGCCGTTGCTGTAGGCGGCGTTGAGCATGGCAAGATGCTCCCAAGATGGTGGCTGCTGCTGGTACGCCGCTGGTGGTGAAGGAGGAGCGGCCTGGTACACGGGGTAGGCATGGGCGTGTGAGCCGGGGCGCGGACCGAGGACGCCGGCGGCGTTCGGTGGCACCCAGCCTGATCGTGGAGAAGGCAGCGCCATGCCGTAGGGCGCGAAGTAGCCGGTGAAGGGGGGGAGGGGGAGCTGAGAGGGCTGGCCCCGGCCACTGTTGTCGCCGCGGCCACGGCCGCGCCCGCGCCCGCGCCCGCGACCACATCCACCGCCATCAGAGGCGCGTCCAGGGGGTGGCTGCTGGGGAGGACCTTGGGAGCGATCGGGAAGGCGCTCACCAGCGCGATTGCCGCGATCGCCCGAGCCGCGCGCGCCTGAGCCTGAGCCGCTGCTCTGGCCGCGGTCACCACCGGAGAGAGCGAACACCGAGGCACCCTCCTCGGCGGCGCGCTGAGCCTGAGATTCCTCGGCGAGGATGATGCGGGAGAGGACAGTGTCGAAGAGGAGCTCCTGATCGCCGAGGACGACACGGATAGTGTCAAGGCGCTTGTCGAGGCCGTGGAGGAACTGGGTGCGGAGATCGACCTCGGTGACGGCGTGCTCGATGTCGGCGAGGGCATCAGTGAGTTGTTTCATGTGCCGTGCATAATCAGCGACCGAGAGATCGCCTTGCTTGAGATTCCGGTACTGCCGGTTGAGGATCATGAAGCGAGCGGCGCGGTTGGCGAGGAAGTAATCCTTGATCTTCTTCCAGAGGGCAAAGGTGGAGGTGGCACCGACGACGTGGTCCACCATCGGATCCACAAGAGTTGCGTAGATACAGAGAGCAACATGGGCATCTAGCTCAAGATATTGGGCAGTAGCATTGGGAGGGGGAGGGTGTTCGATGAGGAAGGAAACACCGTAGCGGATGAGCACCATGAGGAAGAAGGATTTCCATTTGTGGTAGTTGTGATCGGCAGGGTTAAGGAGAAACTTGATGTGGTTGGTTATGTGGTCTTGGAAGATGGAGGTGCGAGGAGTGGGTGCTGACGGCGCCGGGGAGGAGGAGGCAAAGAGAGGAGCAAAATGAGATCCGGCGGCATTGGTGCTGCCACTGAGGAGAGAGGGGTTCGTACCGAAGATGAACGGCAGTGTGGTGGCAGAGGAGGTGGCCTGGGGGGAGTCGACGGCCGGTGCCGTCGAGGAGCTGGTGCTCGGCGAGGTGACGGAGCCCATGGCAGCGGAGGAGGGGGAATGGGTGTCGGACACGGAGTTCCTGGCGACTGATACCAAGTTGGAGAGAATTGTTCTGTCCTTGATTGAATCTGTTACATGGGGTTGCCTAATATACAGCTGAGAGGGAGAGAGGCGCCCAAGAGAATAGGCACGCAGGCCAGGGCGTTAGAGATTCTATATACATGGAACTACAAGTGTACACACGTTACAATTTAACTTTTTATTCTCTTATTGATCTGGGATATTTTTTTTCTATCCCACCAATGCCAGAAACAGAGCAGAATTCATGAGCTTTGATTATTGCAATCTGAATATTTAGTGTGTATTGTTAAGTTTGATGTTCCTCTAGTGTGAAGTATTTCAATGCCAGTCATTCTTTTTGCGTAACTTAATTTTTGCTAGCCTCTTCGACACTCGGCATTGCATTTCTTCAGCAGGATAATGCATATACTCCGCCGGTGTACATATACAAATCCCAGAAATTAAACCATTTCGTCCATGTGTTCACACCATACCTACCTATATAGCCCACCTCTTGCTATTACATAGTAGTTGATTATTCCATAAGCACACTCATCAAGTATAAGAAGACTCAATAGTGCTTTAGTGTCACCAACCCTGCAAATTTTGCCATTACGAAGGGCTATATTCCTGGACATTGCTGCCCCTCACACCCAAAAATGGAAACAATAAATAAATAAAAAGAGAGAGGGGCACCATCCAAAAGATCAAAATGTTCATCCCCAAGCAGGAAGAAATAGTCAGCAGTGGTTTAGGGTTTCAATATTCATTGGCAGAATGACTAATCAAACTACTACCTATGCGGAAGTTATCGTTAACAGGAATATCACTCGCATCCTGGGATCACCTTGCATTGCATAGGCCTCTCAATCATTTCTTTGGTGTGAGTCCATTCCCTCCCACATCCTTTGGGCATTACTTTTTCCAATGACTGGAATGTGAAGACTTCTTTGCACTGGAGTTGAACTCTTATTTAGCTTTGCAATCGAGATTTCAGTTTTGCTCATTCTTTCAATTACCCTACCAAGCTCCAGATAAGCTTTCCACAAATACAAGTAGATAGGAAACACTATGGCCACTGGCCACTGAGGACTATAATTATGTGATGAGAGATTCTATATCATGACGAGGTAATTTCACTACATAGCTGCTCTTGGAAGGTTCACAAAGGAATAAAATTGTTGGCTGCTCTTGTTTTCTTTTGTTCTTGACATTGAAGTCAAACC
>NW_021256977.1:0-995 GCF_002162155.2 Triticum dicoccoides | reverse complement strand
TGAGGGTGAGAACATAACGATAGCCACCACGAGCCTCAACACTCATTGGACCGCACACATCAGTATGTATGATTTCCAATAAGTCGGTTGCTCGCTCCATTGTTCCTGAGAACGGAGTCTTGGTCATTTTACCCATAAGGCATGGTTCGCACGTGTCAAATGATTCATAATCAAGAGACTCTAAAAGTCCATCAGCATGGAGCTTCTTCATGCGTTTGACACCTATGTGACCAAGGCGGCAGTGCCACAAGTATGTGGGACTATCATTATCAACCTTACTTCTTTTGGTACTCACATTATGAACATGTGTAGCATCACGTTCGAGATTCATAAAGAATAAACCATTCACCATAGGAGCATGACCATAAAACATATCTCTCATAAAAATGGAACAACCATTATTCTCAGATTTAAAAGAGTAGCCATCTCGAATGAAACGAGATCCCGATACAATGTTCATGCTCAAAGCTGGCACTAAATAACAATTATTAAGGTTTAAAACTAATCCCGAAGGGAGATGCAGAGGTAGCATGCCGACGGCGATCACATTGACCTTGGAACCATTCCCGACGCGCATCGTCACCTCGTCCTTTGCCAGTTTCCGCTTATTCCGCAGCCCCTGCTTTGAGTTACAAATGTGAGCAACTGCACCGGTATCAAATACCCAGGAGCTACTACAGGCACTAGTAAGGTACACATCAATTACATGTATATCACATATACCTTTTGTTTTGCCGGCCTTCTTATCCGCTAAGTACTTAGGGCAGTTCCGCTTCCAGTGACCGCTTCCCTTGCAATAAAAGCACTCAGTCTCGGGCTTGGGTCCATTCTTTGGCTTCTTCCCGGCAGCTTGCTTGCCGGGCGCGGCAACCTCCTTGCCGTCCTTCTTGAAGTTCTTTTTACCCTTGCCTTTCTTGAACTTAGTGGTTTTATTGACCATCAACACTTGATGTTCCTTCCTGACTTCTACCTCTGCTGATTTCAGCATAGCAAAT
>NW_021256976.1:0-460 GCF_002162155.2 Triticum dicoccoides | reverse complement strand
CCACTCTCTCGCTCCTGCTCTCTTTTACTGCATTAGGACAACATCGATTCATCTGTTACTTGCTGCGGTAGCTGAACCCCTTTATCCTTTGCATGACCTGTCATTGCCACAGTAAATAGATGAAACCCACTAGCATGAGTAGGAGTTGTTTGAGCCCTGTTGTGCCTACTCATTCATGTTTGTTTGTCATGCCTGCTACTGCTTAAAGTTGAGTCAGGTCTGATTCATCGGGGATGAATCAGAGGTGTGTGAACATGTCCTACTGTGTGTGAGCTAAGTGTGTGAATACGTTTTGGTAAAGGTAGCGGTGAGAGGCCATGCAGGAGTGCATGGTGGGTTGTCTCATTGCAGCCGTCCTCAGGAACTGAGTTCTGTGTTTGTGATCCATGATTTAGCTACTACCATACATTGGGCCCTGAAATATGACCCCGCTCGACTTCTTATTCACCCTTGTCCTCTG
>NW_021256975.1:0-2413 GCF_002162155.2 Triticum dicoccoides | reverse complement strand
CTTGTCCTCGAGCTGCTTCTTGGCACGCCCGAGCTCTTGCTCGGACTGCTCGAGGTTCTGCTTTAGCGTGTCCACTTTCGCAGTCAGTGCGGCGGACGCCAGCAGAGAAGCCTGCATACGCATATTGACTCCTTTTTGTTAGACTCCTGTGAATTTTATTTGATCCTCTATTCGACTTTTCTTCCCGAACGCCAAACAGAGCATCAGGGGCTACTGTCTATGCGGTAATATTATTCTTTACTTACCTCGAAGCCTGTTAAAAGGCTAGCACAAGCTTCAGTCAGTCCACTCTTGGTGGACTGAACCTTCTGGACCACCGCACTCATAATGGTGCGGTGCTCCTCGTCGATGGAGGCGCCTTTGAGCACCTCCAACAGATTGTCCGGCGCCTCCGGTTGGACGGGGGTCACTGGCACGATGGGCTTGCTCCTCTTGGAAGGTTCCGGAGCGGTGTCCGGCCTAGAGCCGGACGTGGAGCCCTGGGGGTTTTATCCCCTTTACTCCTGGA
This sequence comes from Triticum dicoccoides, assembly GCF_002162155.2. Lineage (NCBI taxonomy): Eukaryota > Viridiplantae > Streptophyta > Magnoliopsida > Poales > Poaceae > Triticum > Triticum dicoccoides. The sequence goes on along the minus strand of NW_021256975.1, from coordinate 1,905 downwards.
GTCCGGGAGGTTGCCTTGCGGCGCCTCCAGGACCACCTCCTCCTGGCTTGGAACCTGTTGGGACAACACTTCGGCGTCGTCCGTAGGGCGGGGGGAGGTAGCCCTCGGAAGCGAATTCACATTCGACGAGTCCAGTGAACCGCTCGACGACGCGTCAAGCCGATCTTTGGGTGGGCTGCATAATCATATTCGGCATAAGGGAAAGTTGTGCAATAAAGGAATACTATGAATTACTCTGGTATCCGGATACTTGCGATTTCGCCAGGGGCTTGGCCCTGAGCGGTCACTCCTCTCCGCCGTCGTCGGTGTTGGTGGAGTAGTCTGGAGGAAGGGTTTTCCCCTTCTTGGACCCTTCGGCCTCCCCAGTTAGGGCGGCCTTCCTTTTCTTCTCTCCTCCCACTGGAGGGGGAGAGGTCTCTTCTTCCTCCTCGTCTTCATGGGAGGAATGCGCATTGGAGCCGTCGGATGATGAACCCGACACCTCCTGGCGCCGGGCACTTTTTCGAGCCCCCGTGGCCTTCTTCGTGGCCTTCTTCTCCGGCACCACATAGGGTGCCGGAACCAGCAGCTTTGCTAAGCGGGCATCGGCTGGGTCTTCGGGCAAAGGAGCCGGACAGTCGATTTGTCCGGACTTCGCCTGCCAATCCTGTCAAAGGTAAGGGAGCTTAGATCCCGCATAGAGTTAAACTATGAAAAACTAATACCCTATAAAAGGTACAAACAACTTACCGCGCTAGCGTGACGCTGCGCGCTGAATCCGTGATCCTCGGTAGCGGATGCGGGAGCCTCGACACCCTTGAAAAGCACCTTCCAGGCATCTTCGTGCGTCGTGTCGAAGAGCCTGCTCAGAGTTCGGTGCTGCGCCATGTTGAACTCCCACAGATTGAAGGCCCGTTGTTGACACGGGAGGATCCGGCGGATGAGCATAACCTGGACTACGTTGACAAGCTTGAGTTGCTTGTTCGCCAGGGTTTGGATGCATGTTTGCAGTCTAGTCACCTCTTCTTTGCTGCCCCACGACAGGCCCGTCTCTTTCCAGGACGTGAGCCGCGTTGGGGGTCCAGACCGGAACTCGGGGGCTGCGACCCACTCAGGGTCGCGCGACTCGGTGATGTAAAACCACCCCGATTGCCACCCCTTCAGGGTCTCCAAAAAGGAGCCCTCGAGCCATAAGACATTGGGCATCTTGCCCACCATGGCGCCTCTGCACTCCGCCTGGTTGTCGCGCACCACCTTCGGCTTGACATTGAAAGTCTTGAGCCATAGGCCGAAATGGGGGAGGATGCGGAGGAAAGCCTCGCACATGACGATAAACACCGAGATGTTGAGGATGAAGTTCGGGGCCAGATCATGGAAATCCAGGCTGTAGTAGAACATGAGTCCCCGGACGAATGGGTGGATAGGAAAGCCCAGTCCACGGAGGAAGTGGGGAAGGAACACTACCCTCTCATGGGGCCTTGGTGTGGGGAGGAGCTGCCCCTCTTCAGGAAGCCGGTACGCGATTTCGTTATACAAGTATCCGGCCTTCCTCAGTTTTTTGATGTGTCCCTCCATGACGGAGGAGACCATCCACTTGCCTCCCGCTCTGGACATGGCTGGAAAAGGTTGAGGTGGGGAGTGCGGACTTGGGCGCTGGAGCTCGAGTGCGCGAAAATGGATAGGCAAAGGAGGAAGAAGGCGTAGGTGAAAAGGTGGATCCTTATCCCCTTATATGGGTGGACGCAACTACATGTCCCCACCAGCCTGGTAAAACTCGCTTATCTCCAAGCGCCGTAATCAATGGCACGGTTGGGCTACCCACGCCCGTATTGATGAGAATCCCGGAATAAGGGGACACGATCTCTGCTTCGATGAGACGTGCCAAGGAAACCGCCTCGCATGACACGCTGAGGTAGGATAATAAAA
>NW_021256974.1:0-689 GCF_002162155.2 Triticum dicoccoides | reverse complement strand
ATTTCGTTAGGACTCCGTTTGATATTCCTTTTCTTCGAAATACTGAAATAGGCAAAAAAAACATCAATATGGGCTGGGCCTCCAGTTAGTAGGTTAGTCCCAAAAATGATATAAATGTGTAAAATAAAGCCCATAAACATCCAAAAGGGGTAATATAATAGCATGGAACAATCAAAAATTATAGATACGTTGAAGACGTATCATCATCCAGCTTGAAGCTGAAGCGCATACCACCAACTAGGTGACGCCTATCACACAGGACACGCTCGTCTTCGCAGTATTTGCATATATCGAACTCCTTTTCGTCGTCAGACATTTCCTATGTTCATAGTTGAAACATTAATGAAAAATCGACCGAAGGCCACTACCAGGGAACTCAACACACAGCTCACTATTACTCAATATGCAACGGGTTGACTATAGGTCTGTCGAGTCTTCCTTCCTAAACTCTCATCTCACGTATATGGTGGGCTCTCCCTCTCTGATATTGCGACCGTTGGTGATGGTCGCTACTCCTCCTTTCCCTAGTGCATTACAAATATCTAGCATAAGGAAAAGAAAGAGAAGTGACCCCCACAACAACAGTCGGCTTTCTTCTTCTCTCATATATGGTGGACACTCCGTCATCGATTTTCAAGTGTCGATGATGGTCGCTAATCCTTCTTCCCCTAGTGCATAACAAAGGTCTA
>NW_021256973.1:0-1127 GCF_002162155.2 Triticum dicoccoides | reverse complement strand
CATAGGTCGTGAATTTGACCAACCTAATACAAGTCATATATTACAAAAAATATACCAACATAAACTTTGGAGTTTCTACTTTTAAAAGGTATAATTTTTGTGTTATATAGTTTATATTAGGTTGATAAAATTGGCAATCTAGATATACGCATAGGACTTGTAAACTGAAACGGAGGTAGTACGTCACGAAGGAGCTTCTCGCCACCGACCGCCGCAGCCCTGTGCCGTTATTCGCCTTCCCTTCAGCTACACACACGTACAACACGCGAATCAGCCTCAAAGGTATGTATAAAGCACAGGAAATAGATTACACATGCACCACCTGGAGATCGGAGCCAGCGGAGACCACCGGACGAACTCGAGCTGCATATGCGTCGGGGCGTGGGATGACACACTGGAGCATCTGATGAAGGATACGACCACGAAAGAGCGGGTGGGTCTGTGGCGGCTGCTAGTGCATCCAGAGTCTGTGGTCGTGGTGGGCAGGGGGGTTGCACGGAGAAGAACGCCATGGAGCTCATGGCCGCCATGGTCTTGACTCTTGCGTGGCGGAGGAAGTGAGGGGACGTAGGGGATTGATTTGTCCGGGCGGAATCCAGCTTGGTCCGTGGTACCACGTCTCAGGCGAGGAAGCCGAGCAAGGTGGAGGTAGTGAAGGCGAGCAAGGTCGTCTCCACAGTGAGCCGTCCATTATTCCTAGCTAGCCGAGTGTTTCTTTTGCTCACTGTCTAAGAGAAGCAAACAAGGTGGCACACAAGCTAGCTAGGAATTCATAGGATTCAAATTCAGTAATTTCTTCTTTTTTGAAAAAGTTAGGTCTATTATATAGATTCACCGGAAGTACAATGCACCTCAAACATAATAAAAACTACATCGAGGTCCATGCACCACCTAGCGACCATTGCCGCCGTCAAAACAAGCCATCGACGCCCCGCTGTCGCCACTCCCATACCGGAGTTGGCCTGACCTTGTCGATGACAGCCGGGATGTCTTCGTGCACGTGCCTCTGAAGACCAACGCCCTGGAGCCACAATCCTCGTCGTTAAATCCTTGAAGAGATCTGAAGAACCTGCCATCAAATATCACCATTGTGTACTCAAGGCAAGAAATCCTACCCTCGCCGTCCC
>NW_021256972.1:0-572 GCF_002162155.2 Triticum dicoccoides | reverse complement strand
CCCCCCCTCCTCACGGACGCCGCCGCCGGCGGCACCTGGAGGGGGGAAACGGACGCGTCGGGTCTACACGGAGTGGATGTAGCTGTGTGTTTGGCCCGGATGTTTCTCCAAAGTGTTCCTCTGGGCCGACCTAACACAACCGGGTGGAGAGGTCCACTGGTCAAAGCCCGTCCGTGCAAAGTCAAAGGGCTAGATCCCGTGGTCAAATGCTACAGGGTTAGGCGGGACGGGGGCCCTGGGGGGTAGCAATGCCACCGGAGCGTCGTACCGGGCCCTCATACATGCGGGGTGGTGTTGTGGCATGTCCGAAGAGGTGGCACGCGTCTCCGGGTTGTGGCCCCCCCTCACGGACGGCAATGAAACGGTAGTAGACGTTCTGCGGTAACGATGCAGCGTGAATATTATTAAATACTTGGAGCGCGATAAAATCATGAGTTTTTTACACAACGTGGGCACATGTGCTATAGGACTGATGGTTATTTTTCATAATTTTTTATGATGGAGAAGTATCTGAACACTTCCCTCTACGCGGATTGCTCTTCGCACGTCTACGACTGTGGCCGGCGGCCTCC
>NW_021256971.1:0-2366 GCF_002162155.2 Triticum dicoccoides | reverse complement strand
AGTGGTGAAACTAGGGATTAAGTTCAACTTTGCTAGTCGCGACATGCAACCAAAGTTAACATGACAAAGACGTGAATGCCACACATTTGATTCACTATTGTTGCAAACATGATTAACAACTTTATTGCAAACGTCTGATAAGGATAAACGAAACAGGCCTCCTGACTCATAGCCTTTACCAACAAAGGTTCCATACTTGGATATTACAAATTTATTCGACTCAAAGACAAGCTTGTAGCCATCTCTACACAGAAGAGATCCGCTAACAAGATTTTTATTGACAGAGGGGACATAATGCACGTTCTTCAGCCGCACGGTCTTCCCCGAAGTAAACTTCAGACCGACCGTGCCAACACCACGAACAGAAGCACTTGAACCGTTTCCCATCAGCACGGTTGAAGTCCCTGTGGTCTGATAAGACGAAAACATGGAAATATCACCGCATACATGAACATTAGCATATGTGTTAATCAACCAATCAGGAGAATGACATACTGAAAGAATAGTGGGAAATATACCATACACAGCATCCTTCATGTTAGTGTCTCCAATGACAACATTAGCGGTCTTGCCGCCTTTCCCAGGATGACGCTTGTCATAGCGATTAGGGCAAGTAGAGCCCAATGATCAGGATCCCCACACACATGACAGACACCTTTCTTCTTGTCATTCTTCTTCTTGAAGTTCTTGTGCTGGACAGCCTTGTTCTTCCCATCAAACTTTTCTTTACCATCAAACTTGCCCTTGTTCTTGAACTTGTTGGTCTGAAAGTTCTGCTTCTGTACCACATTGGCACTAGATCCTCCCTCAATACATCGAGCATGTGTGTCCTTTGCTCTCGCCTTTTCTTCCACATCAAGAGTGCCAATGAGATCCGGAACGGAAAACTCTTGCCTCTTATGCTTTAGTAAGGTAGAAAAGTTCCTCCACGGAGGAGGAAGCTTAGTGATGATACCTCCGGCAACAAACTTGTCCGGTAGCATACAATTGAAGTGCTCAAGTTCTCTAGAAAATTAATGTATCTCATGAGCTTGCTCAACCACGGAACGCTCTTCAGTCATCCTGTAATCATAGAATTGCTCCATGATGTACAGCTCGGTGCCTGCATCCGAGACCCCAAACTTGGCCTCGAGTGCGCCCCACATATCTTTTCCATTATCAATTGATGCATAAGCATCAACTATGTTCTCACCAAGAACACTCAAGAGATCAGCCTTAAACAGAGTATCCATTTTCTGAAACACTTGTTCCTGTTGGGCATCAAGCTCCCCTTCAGGCTTGCCAAGTGTGGTGTCATAGCAACTCATGGTTTGAAACCACAAGACTGCTCTCACGCGCCACCTCTTATAGTGGATACCCTCAAACATAGGAGGTCTCATGGAAGCAGCAAAACCACTTGGGGTAAATTGCCTATGATAAGGTTTTTGGACTGTTGGAAATATGAGCAATTTACCAAATGATTTTATTAACAGAAATACTAGATAAAGCATGACTAATATAGTAGAGATAAAACAAGTCATGCGCTCGGAAAGAGAGAAGGTAAAGAGCATCTGCATATATGAACTTGAACTAAACACATCTAGAACAGACACTAGATGAAGTTGCATATATGAAGTAGAACCTAACACATGTAGGACGGAAAGTAGAGCAAAGAACTGTGTCATGACATCTAACAGAAAGAGCAAGAACACGTACAGGACAGCAGTAGTGGAAGTGCTGGACTTGGGGTCGGTGTCCTCGCCTGCCATGTCGTCGAGGAGATCGTGGACGTCGGGGAAGAAGTCGTCATCGGCGACCAGATCATCCGTGATGAAGCAGCCAGTAGTCACGCTAAGCGCTCCCCAAAAACCTTATCACCCTTCTCCCGTACAGGACTCAAAAGGTGCGCTTTCGGAGGCCTACTGTCCCGACCTGCGATGCACGCCGCAAGCCGGGATGAGGAAGAACGTAGCAGCATCGCAGTGCTCAGGAACCTGTGGCGAGAGGAGGAAGAGGTTCTGGTGCGTCTCTCTGGGAGGAGCGACCTCCCTTTTATAGGCGCAAGAGAAGGAGGCGAGAGGGCAGCAACGGGAGGAGAAACGAAGAGACGGAGGCGAAGCGAACAGCCAGCAGCCGAAGGGTTGCACCATTCGCATTCAAACTCCACTTTCGCAAAAAAATCTTTTCAGCTTCCGTGTGACCTTTCGTATACCCGTAGTGCGTGGCAAAAATTCAGATATCAGCTCGGCTCATTCTCGCAACCCGCGGCGCGTCGTGACGAGGCGTGGCGTGGCGTGGCGTGGCGGGTGGCGGAGGAGGAGCGCGCGTGGATAACCCTCTTGTTCTCATGCTCATACAAGTGGGGAAAGAACCTCCCTTATAAGGAG
>NW_021256970.1:0-963 GCF_002162155.2 Triticum dicoccoides | reverse complement strand
TCGCAGATATACCAAAGGCCCAGTAGGCCCAAATAAGGGTAGATGGCCAATTTTGTTACTGGAGCAGCGGCTAAGCCCGTGTAGCTCTCTACAGTGCGCAACTTAAGCCCAGGCGCGACTGTAGGTAGATTCAATGGCTAGAGACGTCCACGACTACAGATCGACGGCCGAAAATGCTGATAGACGGAGAAGGCTGGAACAACCTAGTTGTAATATATCTAAATATCGAGCATATTGTGTGTATGATTTGAAATGCTTGGTATGTGTGGGACCCGACAACCTAGTTGTTTATTCTTGGTAGCCTCTCTTATCGGGAAATGTCTCCTAGTGCTTCCATTGAGCCATGGTAGCTTGCTACTCCTTCGAAACACTTAGGTTGGTCGGCATGTGTCCTTCTTCGTTCCTGTGTCTGTTCCTTCGGGTAAATGTCACGCGTTGTTTCTTTAAGTCCTTGTTGCTTGCTACGACTTGGATTCATACGTTGTGATATCGACCGTTCGTTGCTGGGTCATATATGACTGTCCCTGTAAATTAACGCCACCTTGGGTTAACGAATAGTCATGTCATCCCAGGTTCTTTGTCATATGGATGCTAGCGACACTATCATATACGTGAGCCAAAAGAAGCAAACGGTCCCGGGCCAGGTAAGGTGGCATCCGTCGGAATATCATGCGTGAGGCCGCAAAGTGATATGATGTGTTACATGCTAGATCGGTGTGACTTAGGATCGGGGTCCTGACATCGCCGCATTGCGCGAGGCCGCCGGGTCGGTGAAGAGGCCGACTGGTCGCGCCGGTGTTGGCGTAGAGACATGTGGTCCATGGCGGTGGGCGGGCGACACAAACCGATCTTTGATTGAACAACCAATAAAAAAAGCCGATCAAGGCGGCCTGCAAGGGAGAAGAATCCGGATCATGAGATTGGGAAATGACTCTCTAGGACAACCGGTCAACACAACCGGAG
>NW_021256969.1:0-1321 GCF_002162155.2 Triticum dicoccoides | reverse complement strand
GATAACCGACTCGAGCCGAACCCATGGAACGCAGCCCGCCTCCGAAGATTCTATGCCTAGCGCCGGACTAAGAGTTCGTCCCTTTCCCCCCGTCCAATTTTTTTTTACTTCAGCTGCCTTTTGTTTATCTTTTTCTTCTCAACCCTATTCATCAAAGCCTTAAAGGCCTACTTGCGCATCGTTCGCGCGCAATTGATGTGCTATCCGCACTCATTATACCTGGGGGCTTCTTTACCAGAAGCTTAATTATAAGGGCTTCATGCCCAGCACATGTGTCAAGCCTCCACATGTACCTTTTATTCACCATTATATGCATCGATATGACTTAAGTTTTGGCCAAGCTGGGTTGCCTGGCTCCTGTGCTTACCCCTACGTTCCCGATTGTTCGGCTAGGAGGTAAAGGGAGCACCTCTGCAATTGTTACTGCCGGGTCAGCCGGATGTGTACCTCAGACTGGGTGAAGCCGAAAGCTAGCGTTCTTAAGGGAATATTCGGTCGGTGACTTAAAAGATGGTTTTTATCCACTTATTTATCTGCCCCCCAGATGTGTTTCTGCTTTTTTCGCAGTCCTGACATGCACTTTAGGGCATGCCACCCCCAGAGGAAAGGAACCCTTAACGGAACTATTCTCCCTGGAAGATGTTTCTTACTACCCATGTAATATAACATAACTAGTTGGACACTTGTCTGATAAAGCACTAATGACCCCTACGCCTGGTCTCCATGCATACCCCGGTTCTTTCATAACGGAGAAGGTATTCGGACACACTCCGGACTCTAGGGTCCCGAGGTCGAAGCGAAAAGGTCGGCAAAGACAAACGATCTACAATCCGGCTAGAAGGCATTTTATATGTCATTTTATAATACATTGTCAAATCCACTGATTGTATTCTTCCTCAATCCTGTCTACCAGGTTGTATAATTTACAGTCCTGTTGGGAAAATTTAGCGGCCAACTCTACTTGGCCGTATACTAAACTCACAGGGATCTCCTTCCCATCGGGCCCCACAGGTCCGACTTCGGCCATGTGGTTGGGATCCGCCTTCTTGTACCGTGTCTTTACCATGGCCCAGGCCTCCCTGGCACCTTGGCGGCAGGCCGAAATCTTCCATAAATGGAAGCGCTGCCGCACTCCCTGAAGCTTCTCTGCAAGCTCCCCAAGACCCTCGGGTAAGGAGAAGGCTGGCCATAAAGCCTGGATGACGCCGCTCATTGCCTGCCGAACTCATTCGATCAGTTGCAACAATTCGAGAAGTTGATCACCCGTTGATACGGGCATCTCCTCCGCAGGGCGACCTGTGAGCATACCAGCAGACATATT
>NW_021256968.1:0-1488 GCF_002162155.2 Triticum dicoccoides | reverse complement strand
CTTGCCTGATGGTTCGATGCACTGATACGGTTCTTCGTTAGGGTAATCACGGTACTCCTCGGAGGCAGAACCTGTCGCAAAGGACACCGATACACAACCATCACCAAACAATGTGCAACAATATGATGCATGCATGAAACATGGCAATATGAGTGTGTTGGACTAATGCAACTAAAACCAGAAGGGTTTGAGCAAATTTGAATCAAGGATTCAAATTTCAAATTCAAATATGGCCTTTTAAAGTGCTTTTCCTTGTTCTGCTTAAAACATCAATTTAACTTGTTTGATCATGCATGAAAATAGTACAGATGGATAGATTGGATTTTTCTGATCATTTTTCATATATAATTTGTCCAATTTGGAGTTACAGAATAAAAGTTATGAATTTTTGAAGTTTAAATTATATTCTGGAATTTCCTGATTTAAATTAAATCCAGAAATTATAGTTATTGCGCCAGCATGACGTCATCATGACGTCAGTGGTCAACTGCGGCTGGCTGAGGTCAAACCTGACGTGTGGGGCCCACACGTCAGTGACAGGGGGGTTAAACAGGGTTAAATTAATCCTAATTACTAATTAGTGGCGCTGGGGCCCACTGGTCAGTGTCAGGGGGTTAACTAACAGTGGTTAGCGCTAATCTTAATTAGCTACAGGGCTGGGCCCACCTGTCAGGGACTCAGGGGGTCCTGCCGTGGTCAAGGTGGGTCAAACCCACCGGCGACGTGACGCCGGCGAGGCCCGAGACGGCGGCGCGATGCGGGATCACGCTACAGGGCACGGGCGAGGCCGTTCTTGGGCTCGTTGGAGAGCTCTTGCTCCCGCGCGTCGAACGGTGGTGGTGGCCGAGCCTGGGGTGGCCGGTACCGTCGACGGCGAGCTCGTGAGCGGCGGCCGGAGTTCGGGTGTGGTCGGAGTCAGCGTTGTAGGGTGTTTGGGGAGGCGTTGGTGCGTGCTGCGTGCTCCTAGTGAGGCGTGGAGCACGATAGTGTGCTCGGTTGGGCGCTACGGTGACCGTGGCCACGACGGCGACATCGCCGGCGGCGTGGAGCTCTCGGCCAAGGTGGGGCTAAGGCCTAGAGGTCGAAAGAGACCCGGGAAGAAGGGGGAAATGACTCGGGGGCTCACCGCGGTTGCAGTGGGCGTCGAAGCGGGCTCGGAGACGCGCTGGAGACGGCGAATTCGTCGGCGATGATGGTCGGAGCCCGAAGAGGGGAACGGCGACGTGGCGGCGATGCAGGGCTTCCGGAGGCCCGTGGAGCGGTGGGGAAGAAGAGGGGGTTGTGGCGGAGCTTCTGAGCTAGTCGGGGAAGCGAGGGGTGGCCGGAGATGGCTGCTATGGCGAACGGCGGCGACGGTGGTGTTCGGCCGTGTGAGAGAGAGAGAGCGAGGGAGAGGAGGGGAGAGCCGGGGGAGAGTGAGAGAGAGCAGGGGGGAGGCGTGGCGTCATCCGGGGCATCGAGCGAGGAGGGGAGGGCAGGCAAGCAGGG
>NW_021256967.1:0-924 GCF_002162155.2 Triticum dicoccoides | reverse complement strand
GGATCTTACTCTGGTAGACCTACGAGGTTCAGTAGAAACTTGATCTGAAGTTTCATGATCAATATCATTAGCTTCCTCACTAATTGGTGTAGTTGTCACAGGAACCGGTTCTTGTGATGAACTACTTTCCAATAAGGGAGTAGATACAATTATCTCATCAAGTTCTACTTTCCTCCCACTCACTTCTTTCGAGAGAAACTCCTTCTCTAGAAAGGATCCGATTTTAGCAACGAAAATCTTGCCTTCAGATCTGTGATAGAAGGTGTACCCAATTGACTCCTTTGGGTATCCTATGAAGACACATTTCTCCGATTTGGGTTCGAGCTTATCTGGTTGAAGTTTCTTCACATAAGCATCGCAGCCCCAAACTTTGAGAAACGACAACTTTGGTTTCTTGCCAAACCACAGTTCATAAGGCGTCGTCTCAACGGATTTTGATGGTGGCCTATTTAACGTGAATGCGGCCGTCTCTAAAGCATAACCCCAAAACGATAGCGGTAAATCGGTAAGAGATATCATAGATCGCACCATATCAAGTAAAGTACGATTACGACGTTCGGACACACCATTTCGCTGTGGTGTTCCAGGTGGCGTGAGTTGCGAAACTATTCCACATTGTTTCAAATGTAAACCAAACTCGTAACTCAAATATTCTCCTCCACGATCAGATCGTAGAAACTTTATTTTCTTGTTACGATGATTTTCTACTTCACTCTGAAATTCTTTGAACTTTTCAAATGTTTCAGACTTGTGCTTCATCAAGTAGATATACCCATATCTGCTCAAATCATCTGTGAAGGTGAGGAAATAACGATATCCGCCACGAGCCTCAACATTCATCGGACCACATACATCTGTATGTATGATTTCCAACAAATCTGTTGCTCTCTCCATAGATCCGGAGAACGGTGTTTTGGTCATCTT
>NW_021256966.1:0-1770 GCF_002162155.2 Triticum dicoccoides | reverse complement strand
TGGCATTCTGCAGTATAGTCCACAGATACAACCCTTCCATTTGATACCAGTGCATACCTAGTATAGATCTGATGCTTGCGAGTACTTTGGATGAGTACTCACGGTTGTTTTGCTACCCCTTTTCCTCATTCTTTCTTCTTTCCGATTGTTGCAACCAGATGCCACCCCCGACGGCTACTACTACTACCCCGAGGGTGCCTACTACTACATGGAGCCCGCCGACGACCGGGAGTAGTTAGGAGGTCCCAGGCATGAGGCCTTGCCTCTTTGATCGTTGATGCTTGTGCTAGCCTTCTTAAGACAAAACTTGTTTAACATATGTTTGTACTCAGATATTGTTGCTTCCGCTGACTCTTGTGTATTCGAGCTTCTGTATTTGAGCCCTCGAGGCCTTTGGCTTGTAATATGAAGCTTGTATTATTTTAATTTGTATCTAGAGTTGTGTTGTGATATCTTCCCCTGAGTCCCTGATATTTATCGTACACATTTGCGTGTATGATTACTGTACAGTCGAATCAGGGGCGTCACAATCCATGCCAGCAATCCAACCTGGAGTCCTATGTATAGCAAACTCACATGAGCCTTTGGCAAAACAAAAAAAAACTTCCATGGGCAGCCAGAAAAATGTCTCCCTTAGAGTCCATATCCCTACAATCCTGCTTCCCAAGGTACCCACGGATCGTTGAGAGACCCCTACCTACCCAGCACCGGTCTTCCTCCTCCTATTCCTTGCACCCTCTATCTAGGCCTTCTTCAACCTACACAGTTTCGGGAAAAGCATCCCACGCTGCACTTGATTAAGGATTGCCAAGAACTACAATTTGTCCTCGATCTACTTCTCTTCAATCTTTGAAGTTCCTAGGCCTCTATGATCCAATCAAGCATTGTGCATTAGAGGAGGCAGTACAGACGTTAGTTTCAAGCAGATTGGTTGTAGTCGTCGTTGTCGATGCTGTGTGGACGAAATACAACAGACTGGTGGTGCAACTGGTGACGCCCGCGAGATTAATTGTGAGTTCTTTAATTAAAACTTCCTAGGCAAGTCACTGTGCTTACCCAAATTTTTGCTCGGTTGTCCATCATGCTGAATTGTTGATCTATAAATTTGCTTGATCTCTGGCGTGATCAAGTGGAATTATATGTGAGCATACCTAACTCTGAGACATCTCGTGACCCCCATTAGGAAGCAGAACAGAGCCAGCTGGGTGCGCTGCATCTACAACTTTCAGCACCATGGAATCTCTACAGCAAAGCTATGTTAGCTACACCGGCCAGCTACTTTGATGTCTATGGGTGGCTCGAGCTATATGACTTATTTTTGTACTAACATAATGATTCAAAGGAATTGAATTGTTTTTCTTAACATCCAAGAGGATGTCTCAGCTTTTTGATACTGATCAATTGTGATATGCTAGAGAAGAACAATGTTAATTTTTTGTGCTGTTGCTAAATAAATCCAGAAGTTTGTCATAGTTGCACATGAGTGTGTGTACTTAGTTGAAAATGGCGATGAGGTGACCATGATAGTTGTTGTTTGGTTCGGGTATATATACATTCACTTTTCATATTTTTTTTACTATTTTTTGTGATACCGTAATGATGCAAAGGACTTTCATTACTTAAGATATAGGAGTACGTCTCAACTTTTTTCTACTGATTAATTGTGATATGACTAGACTCATAATGGAATTTTTTAGCACCACCATTGACTTAATTTTCCCTTTTTTCCTATATCTTTTTTTCTACACGAAAGATTTTCTTCAACACAAT
>NW_021256965.1:0-1770 GCF_002162155.2 Triticum dicoccoides | reverse complement strand
TGGCATTCTGCAGTATAGTCCACAGATACAACCCTTCCATTTGATACCAGTGCATACCTAGTATAGATCTGATGCTTGCGAGTACTTTGGATGAGTACTCACGGTTGTTTTGCTACCCCTTTTCCTCATTCTTTCTTCTTTCCGATTGTTGCAACCAGATGCCACCCCCGACGGCTACTACTACTACCCCGAGGGTGCCTACTACTACATGGAGCCCGCCGACGACCGGGAGTAGTTAGGAGGTCCCAGGCATGAGGCCTTGCCTCTTTGATCGTTGATGCTTGTGCTAGCCTTCTTAAGACAAAACTTGTTTAACATATGTTTGTACTCAGATATTGTTGCTTCCGCTGACTCTTGTGTATTCGAGCTTCTGTATTTGAGCCCTCGAGGCCTTTGGCTTGTAATATGAAGCTTGTATTATTTTAATTTGTATCTAGAGTTGTGTTGTGATATCTTCCCCTGAGTCCCTGATATTTATCGTACACATTTGCGTGTATGATTACTGTACAGTCGAATCAGGGGCGTCACAATCCATGCCAGCAATCCAACCTGGAGTCCTATGTATAGCAAACTCACATGAGCCTTTGGCAAAACAAAAAAAAACTTCCATGGGCAGCCAGAAAAATGTCTCCCTTAGAGTCCATATCCCTACAATCCTGCTTCCCAAGGTACCCACGGATCGTTGAGAGACCCCTACCTACCCAGCACCGGTCTTCCTCCTCCTATTCCTTGCACCCTCTATCTAGGCCTTCTTCAACCTACACAGTTTCGGGAAAAGCATCCCACGCTGCACTTGATTAAGGATTGCCAAGAACTACAATTTGTCCTCGATCTACTTCTCTTCAATCTTTGAAGTTCCTAGGCCTCTATGATCCAATCAAGCATTGTGCATTAGAGGAGGCAGTACAGACGTTAGTTTCAAGCAGATTGGTTGTAGTCGTCGTTGTCGATGCTGTGTGGACGAAATACAACAGACTGGTGGTGCAACTGGTGACGCCCGCGAGATTAATTGTGAGTTCTTTAATTAAAACTTCCTAGGCAAGTCACTGTGCTTACCCAAATTTTTGCTCGGTTGTCCATCATGCTGAATTGTTGATCTATAAATTTGCTTGATCTCTGGCGTGATCAAGTGGAATTATATGTGAGCATACCTAACTCTGAGACATCTCGTGACCCCCATTAGGAAGCAGAACAGAGCCAGCTGGGTGCGCTGCATCTACAACTTTCAGCACCATGGAATCTCTACAGCAAAGCTATGTTAGCTACACCGGCCAGCTACTTTGATGTCTATGGGTGGCTCGAGCTATATGACTTATTTTTGTACTAACATAATGATTCAAAGGAATTGAATTGTTTTTCTTAACATCCAAGAGGATGTCTCAGCTTTTTGATACTGATCAATTGTGATATGCTAGAGAAGAACAATGTTAATTTTTTGTGCTGTTGCTAAATAAATCCAGAAGTTTGTCATAGTTGCACATGAGTGTGTGTACTTAGTTGAAAATGGCGATGAGGTGACCATGATAGTTGTTGTTTGGTTCGGGTATATATACATTCACTTTTCAATTTTTTTTTACTATTTTTTGTGATACCGTAATGATGCAAAGGACTTTCATTACTTAAGATATAGGAGTACGTCTCAACTTTTTTCTACTGATTAATTGTGATATGACTAGACTCATAATGGAATTTTTTAGCACCACCATTGACTTAATTTTCCCTTTTTTCCTATATCTTTTTTTCTACACGAAAGATTTTCTTCAACACAAT
>NW_021256964.1:0-2425 GCF_002162155.2 Triticum dicoccoides | reverse complement strand
CAACTGGACATTAACAAATTCCCATCTGCCTATAACCGCAGGCACGGCTTTCGAAAGTTTAAACCCTGCAGGGGTGTCCCAACTTAGCCCATGATAAGCTCTCGCGATCAACGAAGGATATACCTTCTCCCAGGAAGACCCGACCAGACTCGGAATCCCGGTTTACAAGACATTTCAACAATGGTAAAACAAGACCAGCAAAGCCGCCCGATGCACCGACAATTCCCCATAGGAGCTGCACATATCTCGTTCTCAGGGCAACACCGGATGAGACTAGCTACGAGTAAAACCAACCCTCAAGTTGCCCCGAGGTGGCCCTGCAGGCAGCTTAGTTCGGACCAACACTTAGACAAGCACTGGCCCGGGGGGGCTAAAATAAAGATGACCCTTGGGTTAATTACTCCCAAGGGAGATATAGGTGGTGGTGAGGCAAATGGTAAAACCAATGTTGGGCCTTGCTGGAGGAGTTTTATTCAAAGCGAACTGTCAAGGGGGTCCCATAAATCACCCAACCGCGTAAGGAATGCAAAATACGGGAACATAACACCGGTATGACGGGAACTAGGGCGGCAAGAGTGGAACAAAACACCAGGCATAAGGCCGAGCCTTCCACCCTTTACCAAATATATAGATGCATTAATTAAAATAAGAGATATTGTGATATCCCAACATAATCCTATCCGTCATGGGGCAATCTTCAACTTCACCCGCAACTAACAACGCTATAAGAGGGGCTGAGCAAAGCAGTAACCTAGCCAAGCAATGGTTTGCTAGGAAGGGTGTCAAAGGTTGGAGGTTCATGGCAATTTGGGAGGCTTGAGGAGCAAAAGATAGGTAACGCAGCATAGCGATAGAACGAAGCAACTAGCATAGCAATGATAGTAGTGAGATCCAGGGTAGCGGTCATCTTTCCTGAAATCCCGCAAGGAAGAAGAACGAGTCCATGAAGAAGATGAAGCCACGAAGACGAACCAAGCGTAGACGAACGAATCCTCACGATCACAACGAAACGGGAACTATCGAGAAGAAGCACACAACATGGTAAACACACCACACATGAACAAGGCATGATGCACAACCAAGCATGATGCATGACAAGGCTACATGAAGCTACTCATGGCAAGAGATGATGCAAACAAGAGCAACACATCAAAGCAAGTTTAAATGAGGCCGGAAACAACATATAACAATTCTGGTAAGTCCTCATATGCAAATTTCTAAATTGGCCCAGATCTGAATAAACATTATGTTCAAGTTGTTAAATAGCAAGTTAAGATGCACCCAGATGATCTACACGAGATTCTAGTCAAGTTGCATATAAAGTTCATTTAATTCAGAGCTATGGCCTAGAAGATATGAGCAAAACAAGTTAAAGATGGTATTGATGCAAAATGCATACAAACATCAAGCAAACACCTCAAAACAAGTATGCAACATGATAATATGAAACTACATGCAATTCTAAGCAAGTTTCATATAGAGCACACTCAAAACGGAGCAACGGTTCAACACACACACATAAAACAAGTTATAGCAACAATCTGTCCAAAACAGCAACTAGGCATATTGCAAGCATCAAAACAACATGCTACAGCACCTCAACATAAAAACAAAAGACATGGATATGATTTACAGGTAATGCATAACAAAACATGAACACTAAGCTAGCTCCAGAAATCACTAGAACATGCTCAAACACACATGGCAAGATTGCAAATAATAACAGTTTCAGACTTATCAGGAAATAACATCAGGTTGCAATCTTTAGAGCTATGAAAAAACATGTTACAGGAACTTATCATGGCAAACAAAGGTATGGCATGAACCTACTAATTGCATAGAACAAAAGTCCTTTACTGACCATGAGCCAAAAAGGATCAGAAGATATGATGGCACCCACGTAAACATAGCAAGTTATATGACAGATTCATACATGGCAGAAACAACAATAAGTAGGCATGTTGGTGAGCTTGAACCACTCACCACAGGGCATTACATGGCATGAAAAGGCATCCAACGGTAAGAATACATGTTTATGAAGCTAAGCATGGCAATAGAAAGTTCATAGGGTGCATGGATCACTAACAACAATCATGGCAACATTGAACTTAATGTTAACAGGCTGACAACAACATTATTTAGCAACTTTGGAGCATGATTACAACAATGTACATCAAGCTATAAATGCAACCAGGGGCATGGGTGGATAGAGAATAACATGTAGAACAAAACACCCTTAGTGAACATCTCCAGATTGTGCATAGAATGACTTGTAGCAGCAGGTTTACATAGCATCACGAAATAACAGATTCAGCCTAGCAAAACAGTAACAGCAAGTACACTACTTAACAAGCTCGATTCACTCACCACAAGTCCTTGCATGACAAGATAAGCATAGCATCAGCAAGAAGATATGTTTATGAAG
>NW_021256963.1:0-1144 GCF_002162155.2 Triticum dicoccoides | reverse complement strand
CTATCGAGAAGAAGCACAACCGGAAAGAAGCAAACAACATAGTAAACAAACAACACATGAACAAGGCATGATGCACAACCAAGTATGATGCATGACAAGGCTACATGAAGCTACTCATGGCAAGAGATGATACAAACAAGAGCAACACATCAAAGCAAGTTTAAATGAGGCCGGAAACAACAAATAACAATTCCGGTAAGTCCTCATATGTAAAATTTCGAAGTTGGTCCAGATCTGAATAAACCTTATGTTCAAGTTGTTAAACAGAAATTTAAGAAGCACCAAGATGATCTACACGAGATTCTAGCCAAGTTACATATTAAGTTCATTTAATTCGGAGCTACGGCCTAGAAGATATGAGCAAAACAAGTTAAACATGGCATTGATGCAAAATGCACCCAAGCATCAAGCAAACACCTCAAAACAATGATGCAACATGATAATATGATACTACATGCAAAATCAAGCAAGTTTCATATAGAGCACACTCAAACCGGAGCAACGGTTCAACACATACACTATACAAGTCATAACAACAATCTGTCCATAACAACAACTAGGCATCTTGCAAGCATCGAAACAACATGCTACAGTACAACAATATGAAAACAAAAGGCATGAACATGAAGTACAGGTAAAGCATGACAAAACATGAACACTGAGCTATCTCCAAAAAACACTAGAACATGCTCAAAATGACATGGCAAGATTGCAAATAATAACAGTTTCAGACTTATCAGGAAATAACGTCAGGTTGCAATGTTTAGAGCTATCAAGCAACATGTTACAGGAACTTAAGATGCCAAACAAAGGAATGGCCTGAATCTACTAATTGCATAGAACAAAAGTCCCTTACTGACGAAGAGCCAAAAAGTCACAGAAAATATGATGGCACCCATGTAAACATAGCAAGTTATATGACAGATTCATACATGGCAGAAACAACAATAAGTAGGCATGTTTATAAGCTTGAACCACTCACTACAGAGCAATATATGGCATGGCAAGGCAACCAACAGTAAGAAGACATGTTTATGAAGCTAAGAATGGCAAGAACAAGTTCATAGAGTACATGGATCACTAGCAAAGCTCATGGAAAAACTGAACTTCATGTTAATAGGCTGACAGCAACAATATTTAGGAA
>NW_021256962.1:0-1837 GCF_002162155.2 Triticum dicoccoides | reverse complement strand
CAAACTATCTTTTGACCAATCCATGAACAAACCAAAATGTTTTGATCTTGAAAAGAATAGCATAATACAATAAGATAATCTCAGAACGAACAATTGCGAATCCAATGAAAAATTGAAACAACTCTACTCCAATATCTAGATAGAGGCGACATGGCAGGATCAAGACAACCCATTCCACAAAGAAAACCTCTGAACAATAGTATCCTGCACCCCTCTCTTGCAGGACCAATCATCTACAAAAACAAAATATAAATGTCGAACCAACCAACCATTTAAAAAATCGACTACACAGGAAGCATACTACTAGTCTATCAGGCCTACTAGTTACATCCCAACAATGTCTTGACTCTAATGAACCAGAAGAAAAAACGAAATAAGTGCACAGACGTACTTATCCATTTAGGTGATACACAATTATATGAAAAAATAACCTAAATCCCAAAATTAAATACATTTGGCACAAAAAATGATTAAAAAACAAGTAGACTTCATGGGTGCCTATTTAGAGGAAGTTTTAGAGCAATGACATGGCCATTGTTGAAGATCAATATGGCTAATTAGGAAAAGGACAAGACAACTATTGACTAAGAAACATTAATACACGTAAATTCATTGGTTACAATGAAATGGTTCAAACAGAATTTTACTGATTATTATAAATTGTTACTAACGTTCTTATGTTATGGGACGGAGGGAGTAGTTCAAAGTAGGTAATATGCTATGTATGCCTTTGGGAGCACAACATCTTGTAAGACAAATTAAGGATATATTTATTATGATATATGCATGGTTTTACAAAAGCAGAAGTTCATATACACATACGTTTACAAAAAATTATGACAGAATTGTTAGTTTTCATCTTGACATAATCTTGTGTGGGAGTCTGAATGTTCATATCTCATATGCATGTATTTAGGTGTGGCAGTCCTTGTGGGCCACATTCTAGGTGTGTGTGTGTGTGTGAGGCATGCAATGTTGGCGCACATTCTGCTAGAGGCATCTGCATTGCAAGGAGCCAACATGCCGTGTGAAATCGCGAGGTGTGCAAGCTGCAGGCCTGGCGAGCTGATAAAGAAGGGCAACAGCGGATAAACCTCTCATGTTCTAACAGAACATACAAAAGATTTTTAATCAATGAAAGGAAGCAATGAAGAAATGATGTGCATATATAATTTTGCACTAATCAGTTGTCCCATCATCCTCCCCAAGAACATACCTAGCACCCAGGATATTGTTGTTTTCTAGTGACTTCCTAGCTCCATCTCTGCATCCATGTCCACTAGAACAATCTGCATCACAAGATTAACAAAAAAAAATGTTCAGTTCGAGTGGTACCATGCCAAGATTTCCTCAACACAAATTAAGGGCATCTTTCTGGTGATCTATGCATGGCGTAACTGATCATATGCTATACAAGACTTTCATCTACATATGTACTGATCACACAACACATTCTCAGCGAACCTCTCGTGTTCTAACAAAACTAGATAGTTTGTAATCACATTCACCACCAAAAAAACTAGACCAAGGAAGAACATCTTATAGCAAGTACAACAAAGCCGAAAGAAGTGTACGTTTACTATGATACAGGGAATGTTGTTTCCATGCCGAATTGGCTTGATTATATACTACTGAATAATGCAGCAACTATTACAACTTAAGACGAAGAAGACATGCGGTGTGAGAAAGGCATCTTTACAAATGAAAGGAAGCATCAATCGATGCATGTATATTATTTCTAGTAACCTTTGCTCAAATCAAACACTTACCATGCCCACAGCTGGCCCATCACCCTTCCTGAAAGCAGCATATCTCTGCATCAACGCGTCACCGGGTC
>NW_021256961.1:0-414 GCF_002162155.2 Triticum dicoccoides | reverse complement strand
TTCGCCCCCACCATGGCGATAGTACACGCACTTGTCATCGTAGTTTACTATAAAGCCGGCAACAGTTAATGTTCTTTCGAACTTCTCATGCCACTCCTTAGGAGCTTGTTTAAGGCCATATAAAGACTTTAATAACTTGCACACCTTTCCTTCCTAACCAGTGTAACACCCACGATGCGGCTATATCTCCCACGTATCGGAGCACAACTTAGAGGCATAACCGCATAGTAGGTGTTACAAGTTGGTATCAGAACCGACCCTCGCGGTTACACGGATGTTTGCGGACAGGTGCGCGGTCATGTTGTTCATGACGTTTGTGACCCGTCGTGGCACACGTCATGACATATGTACCGGACTGGATGCACAGACGTATGTGCCAAGAGGGAACGTTACTGTGGCCCAACGAGGACGTCG
>NW_021256960.1:0-1055 GCF_002162155.2 Triticum dicoccoides | reverse complement strand
ATCGATATGTTACTTGCCCGAGATTCGATCGTCGGTATCCCAATACCTCGTTCAATCTCGTTACCGGCAAGTCACTTTACTCGTACCGTAATGCATGATCCTGTGACCAGACACTTGGTCACTCTGAGCTCATTATGATGATGCATTACCGAGTGGGCCCAGTGATACCTCTCCGTCATACGGAGTGACAAATCCCAGTCTTGATCCATGTCACCCAACAGACACTTTCGGAGATACCCGTAGTCTACCTTTATAGTCACCCAGTTACGTTGTGACGTTTGGCATACCCAAAGCACTCCTACGGTATCCGGGAGTTACACGATCTCATGGTCTAAGGAAAAGATACTTTGACATTGCAAAACTCTAGCAAACGAACTATACGATCTTGTGCTATGTTTAGGATTGGGTCTCGTCCATCACATCATTCTCCCAATGATGTGATCTCGTTATCAATGACATACAGTGTCCATAGTCAGGAAACCATGACTATCTGTTGATCAACGAGCTAGTCAACTAGAGGCTCACTAGGGACATGTTGGTGTCTGTTATTCACACATGCATTACGATTTCCGGATAACACAATTATAGCATGAATAAAGACAATTATCATGAACAAGGAAATATAATAATAATGCTTTTATTATTGCCTCTAGGGCATATTTCCAACAGTCTCCCACTTGCACTAGAGTCAATAATCTAGTTACATTGTGATGAATTGAACACCCATGGAATTCTGGTGTTGATCATGTTTTGCTCTAGGGAGAGGTTTAGTCAACGGATCTGCTACATTCAGGTCCGTATGTACTTTACAAATCTCTATGTCTCCATCTTGAACATTTTCACGAATGGAGTTGAAGCGACGCTTGATGTGCCTTGTCTTCTTGTGAAACCTGGGCTCCTTGGCAAGTGCAATAGCTCCAGTGTTGTCACAGAAGAGCTTGATCGGCCCCGACGCATTGGGTATGACTCCTAGGTCGGTGATGAACTCCTTCACCCATATTGCTTCATGTGCTGCCTCCGAGGCTGCCATGTACTCCGCTTCACATGTAGATCCC
>NW_021256959.1:0-476 GCF_002162155.2 Triticum dicoccoides | reverse complement strand
AGAGATATCCTCGGAGGCAGAACCTAGCACGAAGGATACACAGAAGATAATCAACACATGACAATATGCAACAATATGACGCATGCTATGACATGGCAAAATGATGTGTCCTGCCTAATGCAATGTGAAACAAGTTGAAATGGGTGCATTTGAACCAAAGATTCAAATGGAAGTTAAAGTTCTTATGCATAAAAAGTGTATTAGCTTGTTTCACCTAAACAACAAGGTTAAAGTGGTTTGTCATGCATGAAACGATTACATATGGATAGATTGAATTTTTCTGATCATTTTCATATATAAATTGTTTGATTTGGAGCTATGGTTATTTTCTATGATTTTTAGAAGTTTTGGTATTTTTTGGAATTTCCTATATAAAAATAAATCAAGAAAAAGAATAATTGCGTCGGCACTGCATCACTGTGACGTCAGCGAGTCAAAGGCGCCAGAGCCAGTCAAACCTGACTGGTGGGCCCTGT
>NW_021256958.1:0-1300 GCF_002162155.2 Triticum dicoccoides | reverse complement strand
ACATATTCCACTGAAAAGAGTGTTGCTTGGACTTCTAGTCTATCTCAGATCTCCTAATTTATTTGTTTGTTCGATTCAGAGCAGCAGGCGTTCTCCATGGATGACATCAATGAGGAACATGCAGGACCACGCGCCCAAGCTGTCAAGCTCGACGTGGACATAATTGGGTTGTACCTCTACCCCGAGGCGACGACGATGCCGAAGGTTGCTCTCTACTCCGCCCTCCCACCCAAGATGCTTTTTTCTCCCAAGTTATCGCTGCTCTGCTCTAACATAGTTTCTAGACACTCATATCATGTCCGTGTTCACAGTGGTCTAGTATCTAGCTCTAGCCCAGTTGCTATTGTTATTCGACATAGTCTCCAAAGTTCCATGGTGCAAACTGGCTTTGGCCTATCTTCTGGTTGAACTCCAGTACCAATGTAGACGTTGCTGCTTCACTCAACTTAATTTTTTGCGCCGTCATCAAGGGCCATGCTCTTCTCAGGATGCCTCTCTTCCCCCTGCTCCGATGCCATCAAGCATCACCAACTCTATGCAAGGGGAGGAGTAGCCAGGAGGCTTCTTCTTTTGTTGACGCTGCCATGAAAGGTCTCCCTTCTCCTCCTTCTCCCTCTCTATTGTTTGATTTGGTGGTTCCATAATGCAATTCCTCACACGCACATGTGCAGGACAGAGCCAGCTCCACCCCGGCCCCTCCGGTAGCCCCGATTCCTCTTCCACACCAGCGTGGCTGATGGTAAGCCACTGACCGGTACTCTCCTCTGCTCCCTCCGATGGTCTTGGTGCTTGCTTGTCCACAGCCATCGAGCTGTAGTAAACTCTGGGCTGGGCTGCTGGCCATTGTGTCGTCCATGGAAGGCTTCTAGGAGTTGATGGTCACATTTGCACTCATATTGGACAGGCTAGAGCCTACTACTATTGATCTTTAGTTGAGATGGTAGGTCTTGCGTTGATATTGGATTGGCATGCATCATAGGTCATGAATGATACACAGTTCAATGGCACCATTAATCCTGTTTCTAACAGTGAGCTAATTATGTTTCCATGCACAAACTAGAACAAGTTACTCCTAGAGTTGCAATGTTTAAGGTACTATCATTAATATCCTCATTCTTGTTGCATCCCTGCATATTTTCTCTCTCTCAATTAATTTAGTTACTAACTTGTGTCAACAGACTAGCTACAGCCAGCCATTGATCTCATCCTTGGATGAACATTATCTTCAACTTGAGTTTTCAGAAAACGACATAACATGCATCCTCAGCCTTGTTGCATCCCCCTATATTTTCTCTCTCTC
>NW_021256957.1:0-384 GCF_002162155.2 Triticum dicoccoides | reverse complement strand
CAGGTGCTTCGTGAAAAACACGAGGCCAGGGTTCTCGCCGCTGAGCGGGAGCTCTAGGAGGCCTGAAAAGTGGTAGCTAGTAAGGCCTTCTGTATTCTTAGCTTTGCGTATGTTAAAATGTAAAGAATTCGAGCGGCAGGATGAATTCTTATTTTTTCAGGGGCTTTTGCGGATCTTCCTCGCAGCATATCAGATGCTGCTCAATTCTATCGCACTGAGGAGAAGAAGACTGCGGAGAGGGATTTCTGGTCACAGTATCTGGCGCCGAACTATCTGGTGTCATTTATTGACCAGATGAAATAGCTGATTGAACTGCACCAGGCGGATGAACTAGCCATGAAGGACTTAGTTATCCGGCTGTGGCCTGCGGATCCGATTCCAAGC
>NW_021256956.1:0-1131 GCF_002162155.2 Triticum dicoccoides | reverse complement strand
CAAGGGACATCGATACACAACCATCACCAAACAATGTGCAACAATATGATGCATGCATGAAACATGGCAATATGAGTGTGTTGGGCTAATGCAACTAAAACCAGAAGGGTTTGAACAAATTTGAATCAAGGATTCAAATTTCAGATTCAAATATGGCCTTTTAAAGTGCTTTTCCTTGTTCTGCTTGAAACATCAATTTAACTTGTTTGATCATGCATGAAAATAGTACAGATGGATAGATTGGATTTTTCTGATCATTTTTCATATATAATTTGTCCAATTTGGAGTTACAGAATAAAAGTTATGAATTTTTGAAGTTTAAATTATATTCTGGAATTTCCTGATTTAAATTAAATCCAGAAATTATAGTTATTGCGCCAGCATGACGTCATCATGACGTCAGTGGTCAACTGCGGCTGGCTGTGGTCAAACCTGACGTGTGGGGCCCACACGTCAGTGACAGGGGGGTTAAACTGAGTTAAATTAATCCTAATTACTAATTAGTGGCGCTGGGGCCCACTGGTCAGTGTCAGGGGGTTAACTAACAGTGGTTAGCGCTAATGATGTCCACCTGGCCGACGGGGCCCACGCGTCAGTGACCCTGGGGGGTCCTGTCGTGGTCAAGGTGGGTCAAACCCACCGTCGACGTGACGCCGGCGAGGCCCGAGACGGCGGCGCGATGCGGGATCGCGCTACAGGGCACGGGCGAGGCCGTTCTTGGGCTCGTTGGAGAGCTCTTGCTCCCGCGCGTCGAACGGTGGTGGTGGCCGAGCCTGGGGTGGCCGGTACCGTCAACGGCGAGCTCGTGAGCGGCGGCCGGAGTTCGGGTGCGGTCGGAGTCGGCGTTGCAGGGTGTTTGGAGAGGCGTTGGTGCGTGCTGCGTGCTCCTAGTGAGGCGTGGAGCACGATAGTGTGCTCGGTTGGGCGCTACGGTGACCGTGGCCACGACGGCGACATCGCCGGCGGCGTGGAGCTCTCGGCCAAGGTGGGGCTAAGGCCTAGAGGTCGAAAGAGACCCGGGAAGAAGGGGGAAACGACTCGGGGGCTCACCGCGGTTGCAGTGGGCGTCGAAGCGGGCTCGGAGACGCGCTGGAGACGGCGAATTCGTCGGCGATGATGGTCGGAGCCCGA
>NW_021256955.1:0-392 GCF_002162155.2 Triticum dicoccoides | reverse complement strand
TTTGTATGCCACCTTAGAGCGAAATAGTACTTCTTTTAATCATTTTTAGGTGAAATACAAGCATGTAGCTACCTCACTTAATTATTGTACTCACTTGAAGTTTATGTTGATACAATGCACTATTTAAGTAGTAGAGAAACCTCACAAATTTAAATTGATGAATGATATTTAGGAAAAGAAGTAGGCATGTTTCATTATAAAGGGAAAGTCTTTTTCAAGGCATAGTGTTTAATTCACGAATGGTTAAACAGTTTAACGGGGACCAACACTGGGTAGCAGGGGAGTGGCAGTGCATAGAGATATAGTGAGGGGAGCGGGGGCGATGATGGAGGCGGAGATGTTTAGAGAGAGATATAGAGAGTGGGAGGTTTACCATGGTGCAATCGAAAACC
>NW_021256954.1:0-900 GCF_002162155.2 Triticum dicoccoides | reverse complement strand
TATATATATATATAGATACTTGTATAATTATCTTACTTTTACTATTGCATCTTATATAGTGCGATGGTTTTGGTATCCGCCCCTGTCGGCCCTCGTCCTGTCTATGATTCGGATGTGGTATATATTATCTTTTCATAACTATTGGTTCATTTATTGTTTATGACAATTATGCCGACCAACGTGACATAGATTTTATTTATCTAGGAGGTTGTTGAACCAGAAATTCCAACCGACCCTATTGTCGAGAGGTTAAATTTAGTTGAAGAAGAAAACAATTTGTTGAAGGAAAAAATTAGAAAAATTGAGGAGGAGAAGATGATATTGGAGTTGCATGTTGTGGATGTCGTCGATGATCATAAGATCAAGATGGATGCAATGCGCTTGAAGATTAGAAAGATTAGAAAATATGCCATTCATACCGAGGCTTGGTATCATTATGCCGTTGGATCAGTTGTTACATTGGTTGCGATTATGATCGCCTTTGTTTTCGTATTGAAATGTTTTACATAGTTTCAGTGTATGGTTTAATTAATTTAGATGCTCTGCAGAGCTTTATGTTGTTAGATGAGAACTGTGTATGTACTTTGGTTTTAATGTCATGATGAACTTCTATTAATTTGGTCACTTAATTATCTATTCATGATGTTTTGTAATGATTTTTGACACACTTAATTATATATAATGCATGCAGATGAACCGACAATGGATGTACGGTTCAAGAAACACCTCCGAGTACATTAAGGGCGTGCATGATTTTCTCGAAGTGGCTGAGGCAAACAAGCAGAATGGTTTTATGTGTTGTCCATGCCCTATATGTGGGAATACGAAGTCTTACTCTGACCGGAAAATCCTCCACACCCACCTGCTTTACAAGGGTTTCATGCCACACTATAATGTTTG
>NW_021256953.1:0-385 GCF_002162155.2 Triticum dicoccoides | reverse complement strand
CAAAAGAAGACTCAAATAATATTCATGGATAGAAACTGATCATAAACTCGATCTTCATCGGATCCCAACAAACACACCGCAAAAAGTCATTACATCAAATAGATCTCCAAGAGACCATTGTATTGAGAATCAAAAAGAGAGAAAACCATCTAACTACTGCCTACGGACCCGTAGGTCTATGGTGGACTACTCACGCATCATCGGAGAGGCACCAATGAGGATGATGAACCCCTCTGTGATGGTGTAGATTGGATCTCGTGGTTCTGGAACTTGTGGCGGCTAGAATTGTGTTTTGTCTCCTCTCCTAGGGTTTTTTAATATTTGGTTATTTATAGAGCAGGGAGGCGATGGAGGAGACCCCTGTGGGCCCCACAACCCCATGGGC
>NW_021256952.1:0-444 GCF_002162155.2 Triticum dicoccoides | reverse complement strand
GGGAGCTATTAAGACATGCGTGCATGGATCACTTCAAGGGTTATCGCAATTTTGCTCGCAGGTATCTTCCAGGTAAATATAACTACAGAAATTATATTTGTTATCCTATCATAAAAAATGCTCCATCCATTTGCCTGTACCTGAAATAGCACTTAGTATTTTGAATTCAGTTTAAAGTACTGAGTATTTGTTCAAGACTGCCAAACCATACCTCAAAATTAGCAAGATTTTAAATTTCTTCATGAGCCCATGACTAATATGTTTTTTTTCTAACACCCTGACCCAATCAGGACAGTCCTCAGTTCAGAATTTCATTCAGACCAAAACTTTCTCCACTGTTTTTCAAGGATACAAAACATGAGAAAATATTGTTACGACTTAAAGGCCGAGCTCTACAAAATAGTGCTAATGTAATTGCCCTTAGGAAATCATTGCCGACCAAGG
>NW_021256951.1:0-397 GCF_002162155.2 Triticum dicoccoides | reverse complement strand
TTGGCCACGTGGGTGCGAGACCCAATCGTGGCGCCCCGTCACTTGATGAGCCTAGCATGTACATACATGGCCTCAGAACACTGGAGACTGAAAGGTCGAACGTGAATCATATAGATATGATCAACATAGAGATGTTCACTATTGATGACTACCCCATCTCACATGATGATCAGACATGGGTTAGTTGATTTACATCATGTTACATTTAGATGACTTGAGGGATGTCAGTTTAGTGGAAGTTCTTAAGTAATTTGATTAATTAAACTTAATTTATCATGAAATTGGTCCAAATAGTATTTGCAAATTATATTGTAGATCAATAGCTCGCGTTGTAGCTCCCATATTTTTGATATGTTCCTAGAGAAAACTAAGTTGAAAGATGATAGTAGCAATGATA
>NW_021256950.1:0-708 GCF_002162155.2 Triticum dicoccoides | reverse complement strand
GGTCTTGACGCGCGGCTCGTCGAAGAATGGTCGATGACGGTGTACTTGAGCCGGAGAAGGTGTCATCGGAGTGTCGACTCGAGCGGCTCCGTCTTGAGGAGGAAGAAGTGGAATGATGCCGGTTCCTCATCAAGGCGCGGATCTCGTCCATTCTTGCATCATTTTCTTGCTTGTGAGAGTCGAACTTGTCGTCGAAGTAGTCTCTTGTACGTTGCTCGGAGAGTCGCAAGTCGGTGGCGAGGTTGTCTATGCGGTCACTCATAGCTTGTTGCTCTTGGTGTAACGCCCTTTGAGCACCAAAGAGGTGGCTCTTTGTGACGAATGATGACATGTCGTCGCCGTTCTCGATGAGAGGTGGATTTGTAGAAGAACTTGGCATATCCATCATACCAAGTAAAATGTAAGTGGAAGAAGGAAAGGAACCTGTACCAAATGTACCTTGACCGATGCTGAAGATGAATCAAATTCACTCAAATGCGGACAATGAAATAGCACTGTTGGTACCAATTCTTGTCGGTTCTCACACCTACACAAGTAAGAGCTTTTGGTGGAGCTTGGTTAGGATGGTGGCACAAAATTTGATGCAATAGTAAGTAAGCTTCAATAATGTTGGAAAAGATTCACAAATTTGCAAATGCAACAAGTAGACCAAGCAAGTATGGGTACACGGAAACACACACGCAAATAGATAAGTGGGATTGTGCAATC
>NW_021256949.1:0-1217 GCF_002162155.2 Triticum dicoccoides | reverse complement strand
GCGTGCCCAGGGGGCCAGGCGCGCCCCCACCCTTGTGGGCCCCTCGTAGTTCCACCGACCTACTTCCTTCGCCTATATATACTCTTATACCCTGAAAATGCCCAGGGGAGCCATGAAACCACTTTTCCACTGCTGCAACCTTCTGTACCCTTGAGATCCCATCTGCGGACCTTTTTCGGCGATCTGTCGGAGGGGGATTCGATCACGGAGAGCTTCTACATCAACACCATAGCCTCTCCGATGATGTGTGAGTAGTTTACCATAGACCTTCGGGTCCATAGTTATTAGCTAGATGGCTTCTTATCTCTCTTTGGATCTCAATACAAAGTTCTCCTCGATGTTCTTGGAGATCTATTCGATGTAATTCATTTTGCGGTGTGTTTGCCGAGATCCGATGAATTGTGGGTTTATGATTAAGATTATCTATCAACAATATTTGATTCTTCTCTGAATTCTTATATGCATGATTTGATATCTTTGCAAGTCTCTTCGAATTATCAGTTTGGTTTGGCCTACTAGATTGATCTTTATTGCAATGGGAGAAGTGCTTAGCTTTGGGTTCAATCTTGCGGTGTCCTTTATAGTGACAAAAGGGGCAGCAAGGCACATATTGTATTGTTGCCATCGAGGATAAATGGATGGGGTTTATATCATATTGCTTGAGTTTATCCATCTACATCATGTCATCTTGCCTAATGTGTTACTCTGTTCTTATGAACTTAACACTCTAGGTGCATGCTGGATAGCGGTCGATGTGTGGAGTAATAGTAGTAGATGCAGAATCATTTCGGTCTACTTGACATGGATGTGATGCCTATGTCCATGATCGTGCCTAGATATCATCATACCTATGCGCTTTTCTATCAATTGCTCGTTAGTAATTTGTTCACCCACCGTAATATATGCTATCTTGAGAGAAGCCACTAGTGAAACCTATGGCCCCCGGGTCTACTTTACGTCATATTAGTTTCCGATCTACAATTCTAGTTTACTGTTTATTTTGCAATCTTTATTTTCCAATCTATACAACAAAAATACCAAAAATATTTATCTTATTATCTTTATCAGATCTCACTTTTGCAAGTGATCGTGAAGGGGTTGGCAACCCCTTTATCACGTTGGTTGCAAGGTTCTTATTTGTTTGTGCAGGTACTAGGCAACTTGTGTGTAGTGTCCTACTGAATTGATACCTTGGTTCTCAAAAACAGAGGGAAATA
>NW_021256948.1:0-585 GCF_002162155.2 Triticum dicoccoides | reverse complement strand
CAGCAGCTCCAACCTCAATGCCTTGATGTTGAGATCCAAGTCCTTGGTGGCACCCCAAGCCTCCAGCACGCCATCAGCAACGGGGGCCAGCGTCTTGCCCACCACCCATTTGCGCAGTGCAGAGGAGCGCATCCATCCTGCACCAATGTATTCATGATTTGTGATGTACTCCCTCCGTCCGGTGAAAAGTGTACATATAAAAATTATAGGACAAATTATGAAGTGAAGTAAAAAATGCATTGAAAAGGTGCAAGTCACCATCTCTCCTGTTTAATTACACATACAACTGATCCATCCATCAGGCCCTCCATACCGCTGCTGCTGCTAATCCAAGATACGTCCTGCCGCAGCGCCACCCGCCGCCACCATGAGGCAAGGCTGAGCGCCGCCCCACGGGACCCGACCAGCCGCTCCTCCACATGCCAGGGGCCCCACCGTACGCCAAGACACGGGAGAGAAGGAGAGACCCCCGCCACCATGATCTGCCCCGGGCTTAGCCCGGCAGTGTCACGCGGCTGCGACAAGAGGAGCGGAGGAAGTAGATCAGGGCTCGGCGGCGGCTAGGGTAGCAGCCTGCCCGAGTCG
>NW_021256947.1:0-1602 GCF_002162155.2 Triticum dicoccoides | reverse complement strand
CCATGTAGCACTAAAAAACATGGCAAAAAACATGTTGCGGGTAAAAAGAGAGTTGCCATCTGCTTACGAGCACGCTAGGGTAGTTGCCATGTATCCTGCAAAACACATGGCAACTGATGGCTTTTGGTGTGTGGGAGAGGAGACGGGAGGGCAGTTGCCATGTATCCTGCAAAACACATGGCAAACTGATGGCTTTTGGTGTGTGGGAGAGGAGACGGGAGGGCAGTTGTCATGTATCCTGCAAAACACATGGCAACTGATGGCTTTTGGTGTGTGGGAGAGGAGACGGGCATGTGGGTGACGGTGGTATCTTTAGGAGTTGCCACCTACTAACACTAGACAGTTGCCATGTAACGCTGCAAAACAGACGTGGCAACAATAACATGTTCGGGTAAAAAGAGAGTTGCCATATGCTTACAATCACAAATAGGGCAGTTGCCATGTACCCTTCAAAAACATGGCAAATGACAGCTTAGGTGTGGTAGAGTGGGTGAATGGCAGTCGTAGGAGATGTGAAACAGGAGTGGTGCGTGGCGTGCGGGCGCGACAGGAGTTCCATCGCATGCCCCGACTGGCGAACGTTGGCCGCAGAGAGAAAACAGGCGTGTGGGCGAACTCCCCCACATGCCACACACACGAGTGGTCCTACGTGGCACATAAGATCAACCTTTTTATGCCAAGATTCGTGCAAAAGGCGTTGGAAGGTGATGTAGGCGTGTGGGCGAGTTGGATAACGCCCACACGTGTGGGCGTTAACATTTCCGAAAATAAAACCTCTACCCATGGACTCCTGTTGTGAAGTTTTAGAAGACGCCCGATACATTTTAGGGGGCTCATGTGTAAAACTTGTACTTGGTCTATCTGTATGTGACATCTACCAGTTTGAATTAAAGAATCATTAGTCATGGGACGTAAGGTGTCGATGGAGGTGGTGGGGGCAGCTAGAGTACCACGGGCGGCTCCGTTTGTCCCAATGTCTGTACCAACGATGGCGTCAGGAAGGAAGCACGCACATTGAGTGATACTGTTGTGTGGGCATCATGTACTGTTTTTATAATAGAAATACGAATCGAATACCAAGCCATGCCCAAATCATGAGGCACCTGTGTGGTCTAGATTGCAGGAGCATCTGGACCTGGGAGCCGAATTGCATTTCTGATTCTAACTTTTCTCTAAATCGAAAGAATAAGACACATTTTAGTGTGTTTGTTCATTCATTTTAGTCCATATGTAGTTCATATTGATATATTCAAAACATGTTATATTGGTGAATGGAGGGAGTATTATTTACACCTTCCATGCGATTTAATTTTTCTTTCACCCAAACAAATACTATTTTTTGGTGAAACAAATGCAGATGAAAAACTATGTAGAATCAAACAACTGTGTTAATAATCATAATTATGTGTGGAGTTAAGACATGCGTTGCACGTGCAAGCTTACTAGTATTATAAAAGTGCACATATCTTTTCTTTTGAGATGAAAAAATGCACATATCTTGGCGGGTGCTGCGTCGGCAAGGAATATGGGCTAGCGACTTGAGGATCTGAATCGCGGGTTGGCCCATACATATCAGACGCGCGGGTGTGTCCCGTCTGCTGT
>NW_021256946.1:0-926 GCF_002162155.2 Triticum dicoccoides | reverse complement strand
TTTTTTGCGAAAAATCACTATAATGGCGAGTGTCTCAAAACTCTTCTTAGCTCAAACTGACAGGATGGGCACGAAATTTTTTCGACCAATTTTTTTTTTTTTGACTGCCCGGACCCAAAAACTGGAAACGGGTCAAAAAAAACTTCCTATAATGGCACCTGTCTCAAAACACTCAGAAACACCTAAAAATAGGATAGCCAGAAATTTTTTCGAAAAATGCGTTTTCGAAAAATTTTGGGCCTAAACGGAGCGTGGCTACCCGACTCTTTTTTTTCCGAAACCTACTCCGGCAAGGAAACACGAATCGGAATCTAGATGGATCCCGAAAACAAACCTAATAAGCAAAGAACTCGGATTGGTGGCGGATATATGGTGGTGGTATATGGCAGCGGTGGTGGTAGCGGTGGTAGTATATGGATATGGATCGGTGGTGGTATATGGACACGAATTGGTGGTGGTATATGGATACGGATTCGGTGCGGTGGTGGTAGATGGCAGGGGCGATGATGATGGTGCGGCGGCGGCGTGACAACTTATGACCAGAACTCGAAACTCTAAAAGACTAGACTCTAAGACCAGCAACTAGACACGACGATGCAACCGCAAATTCAACAAAGCAAAACCCTAAAAAGATTATGCAAAGGCTCAGATTGGTTCGGATATGATGAACTAACCCTAATTTTTTTTTTGTGGCTTTTTCGTGGACTGTAGGTATGAAGAACAGACTCGTTCTAAACTACGAAAAACTGTAAAATCTCACCGAGCAACCTGGAAATCTGATACCACTTGATAGAGGCGAGGGTCCCGATCTTTCGATGAGATGATGGATATCGCTTTGGTGGAAGTCGACTTTGACGATCCGACTACGAACGTGCGAGGACGTCGCGCCTTAGCAATCGCTAAACCAACTCCGAGAGGTTATTGAC
>NW_021256945.1:0-1749 GCF_002162155.2 Triticum dicoccoides | reverse complement strand
AAAGCAAATCTGTGCCTCCCCGAATAGCAAACCCGTGTCTCTCACGTTAGCAAAAGAAACGAGTTTTTTGGGCAAAATTTTGTTTTTTGGATTTTTATTTTTGTCCAAAACCTAGTGGAAAACTGGGCAAAAGCCATAAAGCTGAAAAACTAAAAGAAAAATCATCTAAAACCCAAAAACATGTACTAAAAAAAGATCCCGAGAGAGTGCCCAACACAATACATGTGGCTACGACGGAGAGCAAGCCAAGTGACGTCCTCCCAGCCCACCAAAAAGTGACCCTTAAGGGAGCCGCGCAATGAGTACTCGTTTCTTTACTTGCTTCCTCATAAATGGCAGATCTTCTATGATATATGTTTTGGAGGACGGGTACCAGATAGCATTATGTTTACCATATGAAATTGGAAAGTTCATTTTAGACACCTCTAAGAAAGACAAAAATTTGTTTAAAAATGGGCTTACCTTTTGTTTTTTTGGGGCCATTTTTTTCCTTTTTTGCATAGACTACAAATCATCGAATTATTTATGGAAACTTTTTGGCCCTAAGAAAAATGAAGGAACTTTTTTTGCAAACAGGATCAGAATCTATTATAGAAGTTCATCGGAAATATAAACATCTAAAATATAATAAAAATTAGATCGAGATTTCAAGACCTCTAAATGACCAGTACTGCCAACAGAATGTGTCGGCGGCGCGCCACTGTCATCACTCCCCTACATGAGCCGACTTGAACTAGTCGATGCTGATCGGTCCTATAATTCTCAATACAATTGCTGTAACATCCGGACCACATACATCCAGGTGGTGCTGAAAGAATTTTGTAGGGAAACCATCTGGGCTAGGGGACTTAAGAGGGAATATATGAAAAGGGTCCATTTTAAGGAAACTTTATAGATTTGTAGGAGATATCAATAGCTATCCGTCCGTAAAAAGTTGGAAATTTTAACTTATACTCCGTCCGTACCAGAATATAAGGTGTATTGATTTCTGTGCAAGTCAATCATTTGAATGTTTGACCAAGATTATAGAATAAAAAAACAGCATATGAAATACCTAATATATAAAATATGAAACTACTTTTCATGATGGACCAAATGATATAAATTTCAAATTGTGGATATTCATACACTTTCCTAAAAACTAGATCAAACGTACACTCGTTTGACTTTTGAAAAAAACAAATACACCTTATATAATGGAATAAAGGGAGTAAATTGGATTTTTTGAGTGGGATGTATCAGCCTAAAAAGGAGGGTCTCTAGATCCCGATAGCCAAATCTTCATGCTCAGATATGTTGTTGCTTCGCTAGAAAATGTCTTTGAATGAACTTTTTTTCATGAGAAACAACAATTTCTACTGGGATGTAGTATATCGGGGATGATTGAATTATGCTCCCTAAAAGGGAAAAAGAACTGCAGAATTATTCGCCTCTGCTTCTGCCCTCGGATAAACTATGTATCACTCATTGTGAGTAATGTCAGTTATTTCTTCTTCTTTTTATTGTTTCCTCCTTTTCACTTCTGTTTCTCTCTGTGTCTACATCGTCCAGCTTGGGCCTGTGTGTTTACTGCATGCATCAACATTATGTCTGGTCACAAGTAGTACATTTTATTTTGTTAGCTGCTCAATATGTTCGTATGTACCTCTACCTCTTTTCTTGAATGATGGACATTCCAAAACACACAAAATTGCAACCGAATGTAATCCAATCAAGATAAGGGCTGCTTTGGTTCAAAAGATTTAAAAA
>NW_021256944.1:0-403 GCF_002162155.2 Triticum dicoccoides | reverse complement strand
TACTGTCGACCTCCAAGCAGAACTACCCCCATTACCAGAAGATGTGCTACGGCGTGCATTTTGCCGCCAAGAAATTGAAGCCTTACTTCCAGGAGCATCCAATCACTGTGGTTTGCACAGCTCCACTGGCCGAGATCATCGGAAGCCGAGATGCTTCTGGCCGAGTGGCCAAATGGGCCATCGACCTGGCCCCCTACACCATCTACTACGAGCCCCGCACCGCCATCAAGTCGCAAGCGCTGGCCGACTTCCTCGTCGACTGGGCCGAGACCCAGTATCTGCCGCCAGCACCCGACTCCACCCATTGGCGGATGCACTTCGACGGCTCCAAGATGCGCACCGGCTTGGGAGCCGGCGTCGTCCTCACTTCCCCCAAGGGCGACAAGCTCAGATATGCGCTGCA
>NW_021256943.1:0-723 GCF_002162155.2 Triticum dicoccoides | reverse complement strand
CTAGTTCAACTCTAGTGTAAAATTATTTGTACTAGGCTATAAAGCTAGTTCAACTCTAGTGTAAAATTATTTGAACAAGCTTATAGAGCTGGCTCAACTCTAGTGTAAAATTATTTCAACTAGCTTATAGAGCTAGTTCAATTGTAGTGTAAAATTATTTGTACTAGGCTATAGAGCTAGTTCAACTCAAGTGTAAAATTATTTATACTAGGTTATAGTGCTAGTTCAACTCTAGTGTAAAATTATTTGTACTAGGCTATAGAGCTAGTGCAACTCTAGTGTAAAATTATTTCAACTAGTTATAGAGCTAGTTCAATTGTAGTGTAAAATTATTTGTACTAGGCTATATAGCTAGTTCAACTCTAGTGTAAAATTATTTGAACTAGCTTATAGAGCTAGGTCAACTCTAGTGTAAAATTATTTCAACTAGCTTATAGAGCTAGTTCAACTCTAGTGTAAAATTATTTGTACTAGGCTATAGAGCTAGTTCAACTATAGTGTAAAATTATTTTAACTAGCTTATAGAGCTAGTTCAACTCTAGTGTAAAATCATTTGTAATAGGCTATTGAACTAGTTCCACTCTAGTGTAAAATCATTTGTATTAGGCTATAGAGCTAGGTCAACTCTAGTGTAAAATTATTTCAACTAGCTTATAGAGCTAGTTCAACTCTGGTGTAAAATTATTTGTACTAGCCTATAGAGCTAGTGCAACTCTAGTGTAA
>NW_021256942.1:0-944 GCF_002162155.2 Triticum dicoccoides | reverse complement strand
CCCCAGCGCTCTCACCCTCTCCCTCTCTCTGGATCCATCGCCCCCGCACACCACTCCTCCTTCTGGATCCCCCGCCGCCGCCCCTAACCTCACTCCCTCCCTCTGGATCTCAACGCGCCGCCGCCCCCTCCGGCGTTCCCCCACACGGTCACCGCTCGGCCCTCCCCATCGCGCTCCCGATCCAGATCCCTCCCCTCCCCACTCTCAGATCCAACTGGCCCGAGATGGAGGCCGTCGTGGACATGGTCGCCACCACCGACCGCGAGTGGGGGTCCTGGTCCTCTCCCTCGTCGTCCTAGACCACGGACGTGGCGGCATCTGGCTGAGCCACCGGACGCGACGCCGGCTCGTCTTCATCGTCTTCTCCTTCGTCGTCACCAACCACGATGCCGGCTCTGTCGTCTCTGGCCGCGGGTACACCAGCTAGAGCAGCCACCAGCAATGGTGACGGCGAGGCTAGAGGCCGCCGGATCCGGGATCAGGGCGGCGCCCATCTGGATCGAGCAGTTCCACTGGGCTCTCCTCTCGCCGCTGCACCGTCTCCATCGAGATTTGGTGCTCCTCACCCGACCCACCCCGCTCGTCCCCGCGCTCTTCGTCATCGGCGACTCCACGTTCGACGTCGGCACCAACAACTACCTCGGCACGCTCGCCCGCGCCGACCGCGAGCCCTACGGGCGGGACTTCGACACCCACCGCCCCACCGGACGCTTCTCCAATGGCCGCATCCCCGTCGACTACCTCGGTGCGTCGCTCACGACCTCGTCTCTGCTCCGTGTAATCTTCTGTCGCTGCTGTGGTCTGAATCCGCAGGAATATGGCAGCCCCATGTGATGTTCCTAGTTTCCCTTCTCTTGATTTCTGATACCTTTTGTTGTTGTACCACAACGAAGAAGCTGGGGCTTCCCTTCGTGCCTACGTACCTGGAGCAGAGCATGCGCATC
>NW_021256941.1:0-623 GCF_002162155.2 Triticum dicoccoides | reverse complement strand
ACGTAGAGCGGTCACCGCCGCGCGCGGAAGCCGCGAGAGGAGTCGACGTATAACGACCATCACAGCCTGCTGAAGACGCCATAGAGGGCAACATCAGAGGCGGACCAGCACCAAGCACCGAGGGGCGGTGCATATGCGAGACGAGATCAATATATGGAACACCGTCGGTAGTCTGTGGGCAGCGACAGAAATGCAGGCCCGACCAAGACGACATGTCTCTCTCTCTCTTTTTTTACTTTCTCTCTTTTTTTTCCTCTCTTTTTTTTCAACAGTAAAAGATAACCAACGGAATCAGCCCAAAAGGGGCCAACGTGATCCCAGCGGGCCGAACGAAGCAGCAGCAGCCAGCGCTCACACGCGAGACACGCAGCCAGCGAGCCGAACCAGAAGCAGCAGCCCTGGCCAGGGCCAGGGCGCACGCACGGACATCGCCAGGATCGAGGGCGGCCAAAACATGAGTGCATCCCGATCTAGGCGTCGATGGCCCAACCTCAGAGAGCCGAAGGCCGATGGC
Source organism: Triticum dicoccoides (assembly GCF_002162155.2). Classification (NCBI taxonomy): domain Eukaryota; kingdom Viridiplantae; phylum Streptophyta; class Magnoliopsida; order Poales; family Poaceae; genus Triticum; species Triticum dicoccoides. Next base: position 109 of record NW_021256941.1, on the reverse strand, counting down.
TGGAACTCGAGCGCCAGCCAGAGGCGTGATGGCGGCGGCCCGACCTTGAAATTGGCGTCTGGCAGCAGGAATCGGCGGTTGAGGCAGGGGCGAAATTCAATCAGGCTGC
>NW_021256940.1:0-732 GCF_002162155.2 Triticum dicoccoides | reverse complement strand
AATTATTTAATCAACATATTTTCCTAATAATGTCAACTATGTTTTTTTATAGAGAAAATAGTTGTGTCAGTTTCACTTTTATTTTTTCCAGATATTATATATGATTATACTCCCTCCGATCCCTTTTACTCTGCACATAAGTTTTTCTTGTTTTTTCCGCAATACTCTGCGCGATCCTGATTTGTAGCGGTTTCTTCCAAGTCTATCATAATCTTCAGCCCCGCATGCAAAGGAGAATGGGCCAATAACAGCCATGCAGAGGAAACGAGGAGGACGGGCCAATAACTGGCCGCGGTGATCATAGCTTCCCAGCTTTCCTGGTCGCTGCAATTCAACTAGCACAGGGGCAATTTCGTCCAAAAAATTACAAGTAGGTCTCCTTGGTATGCATGATGTGAGTTATGCGTAGACTAAAAAAATAGGAGGGAGTATTATGCAGTAGAAAATATCATTTATATTTGATCATATATATTTCATCGTAGATACAAAGTGATGGGTTCCAACATATGCACTGATGTAACGATGACAGGCCGCACTGAAACACCACGAGAAGAGGTGCATATAGCTAACCTTCCTCGGCATGTATATTGTACATGCAAATACAAAAGATATATTTTTGTATATTATTGTTTCTTCAGAATATAGAAGACATGGATATGGACTTTGGATATGCACAAAAAGAATCCATTGAGGGTTCCGATGCAAAGTTACTGAAAGGGACCATAAATTCAC
>NW_021256939.1:0-511 GCF_002162155.2 Triticum dicoccoides | reverse complement strand
AGAACTAGTTCAACTCTAGTGTAAAATCATTTGTATTAGGCTATAGAGCTAGTTCAACTCTAGTGTAAAATTATTTTAACTAGCTTATAGTGCTAGTTCAACTCTAGTGTAAAATTATTTGTACCAGGCTATAGAGCTAGTTCAACTCTATTTTAAAATTATTTGAACTAGCTTATAGAGCTAGTTCAACGCTAGTGTCAAATTATTTGTACTAGGCTATAGAGCTAGTGCAACTCTAGTGAAAATTTTATTTCAACTAGCTTATAGAGCTAGTTCAACTCTAGTGTAAAATTATTTGAACTAGCTTATAGTGCTAGTTTAACTCTAGTGTAAAATTATTTGTAGTAGGCTATAGAGCTAGTACAACTCTAGTGTAAAATTATTTGAACTAGCTTATAGAGCTAATTCAACTCTAGTGTAAAATTATTTGTACTAGGCTATAGAGCTAGTGCAACTCTAGTGTAAAATTATTTCAACTTGCTTATAGAGCTACTTGAACTCTAGTGTAAAA
>NW_021256938.1:0-1030 GCF_002162155.2 Triticum dicoccoides | reverse complement strand
GCTTGATCCATTTTGAACTTCTTCAAAATTTTGTCAAGGTATGTGCTTTGTGAAAGTCCAATTAAGCGTCTTGATCTATCTCTATAGATCTTAATGCCTAATATGTAAGCAGCTTCACCGAGGTCTTTCATTGAAAAACTTTTATTCAAGTATCCCTTTATGCTATCCAGAAATTCTATATCATTTCCAATCAGTAATATGTCATCCACATATAATATCAGAAATGTTACAGAGCTCCCACTCACTTTCTTGTAAATACAGGCTTCTCCGAAAGTCTGTATAAAACCAAATGCTTTGATCACACTATCAAAACGTTTATTCCAACTCCGAGAGGCTTGCACCAGTCCATAAATGGATCGCTGGAGCTTGCACACTTTGTTAGCTCCCTTTGGATCGACAAAACCTTCTGGTTGCATCATATACAACTCTTCTTCCAGAAATCCATTCAGGAATGCAGTTTTGACATCCATTTGCCAAATTTCATAATCATAAAATGCGGCAATTGCTACCAAGATTCGGACGGACTTAAGCATCGCTACGGGTGAGAAGGTCTCATCGTAGTCAATTCCTTGAACTTGTCGAAAACCTTTTGCGACAAGTCGAGCTTTGTAGACAGTAACATTACCATCAGCGTCAGTCTTCTTCTTAAAAATCCATTTATTCTCAATTGCTTGCCGATCATCAGGCAAGTCAACCAAAGTCCATACTTTGTTCTCATACATGGATCCCATCTCAGATTTCATGGCTTCAAGCCACTTTACGGAATCTGGGCTCACCATCGCTTCTTCATAGTTTGTAGGTTCATCATGATCTAGTAGCATGACCTCCAGAACAGGATTACCGTACCACTCTGGTGCGGATCTTACTCTGGTTGATCTACGCGGTTCAGTAGTATCTTGATCTGAAGTTTCATGATCATTATCATTGGCTTCCTCACTAACTGGTGTAGGTGTCACTGAAACAGTTTTCTGTGATGAACTACTTTCCAGTAAGGGAGCAGGTACAGTTACCTCGTCAAGTTCTACTTTCC
>NW_021256937.1:0-715 GCF_002162155.2 Triticum dicoccoides | reverse complement strand
TCTGAGTACAGACAACTAGTAAAATAAAAGAGGCTTGGGAAGCCTAGCTATACTACAAGGTCCTTCACAAGCTCAGGGTCACCACCTGGGTCTTTCAGCCTACTTGTTGATGTCAACGTCTACATAGAACCCATCAGAAGGGGTTGCAGCGTCTTCTGTAAAAATGTAAATTATAGCAACATGAGTACAAAGGTACTCAGCAAGACTTACATCAGATCCTACATACATGCTTAGTATCAAGGAGGGTTGGTGGAGTTATTGCAGCAAGCCAGCTTTGACTCTTGGCTAGACTATCCTACGATACTCCAACTTGAAATGGTTTTGCGCACACGAGTCCACTACTCACCACTTCAATACACTACCGAGGATTCGCCTCCGTCTTCCTACGGAAGAGCCATCCTCGGCACTCACGCTTATCTTGAGGCTTTTAACAGTTTCCATTTACTTGTCTATGAACTGTATAGGCAACCAAGTAGTCCTTTACCGCGGACGCGGCTATTCGAATAGATTATGATAACCCTGCAGGGGTGTACTTCTTCATACATGTTTCCACCACTTAGCGTCTGCACACGACATGTGCTCGGCAGACTTCAAGCGAAAGCCGACGTGGGTGTAGACCACGACCTACCTAAACACTTAAGCCTCTAGTCCAGGTTTATCGCCTATTCAGGTTCCATCCGCAGGGAGTCCGGCCGAGGTTTCCCATACGGCCCCG
>NW_021256936.1:0-424 GCF_002162155.2 Triticum dicoccoides | reverse complement strand
TTTGTTCCGGTTCTCTATTAAAAGGAGGCCTTAATATCCCTTAGTTTCCACTAGGACCCCGCTGCCACGGGAGGGTAGGACAAAATATGTCATGCAAGTTCTTTTCCATAAGCACCTATGACTATATTCAGAATACATGCCTACATTACATTGATGAACTCGAGCTAGTTTTGTGTCACCTTATGTTATATCTATTACATGAGGAATCGCATCCGACATAATTATCCATCACTGATCCAATGCCTACGAGCTTTTCACATATTGTGCTTCACTTATTTATTTTTCCGTTGCTACTGTTACATCTACTACAAAACTATTATCTTTACTTTTGCCACTGTTACCATTACTATCATACCACTTTGCTACTAAATACTTTGCTGCAGATACTAAGTTATCCAGGTGTGGTTTAATTGACAACTCAACT
>NW_021256935.1:0-980 GCF_002162155.2 Triticum dicoccoides | reverse complement strand
TTCTTGAACTTAGTGGTCTTATTGACCATCAACACTTGATGTTCTTTCTTGATTTCAGCCTCTGCTGACTTCAGCATCGAGAACACTTCAGGAATGGTCTTTTCCATCCCCTGCATGTTGTAGTTCATCACAAAGCTCTTGTAGCTTGGTGGGAGCGACTGGAGGATTCTGTCAATGACCGCCTCATCTGGGAGGTTAATGTTCAGCTGGGTCATACGGTTGTGCAACCCAGACATCTTCAGGATGTGCTCACTGACAGAACTGTTTTCCTCCATCTTACAACTGTAGAACTTGTCGGAGACATCATATCTCTCGACCCGGGCATGAGCTTGAAAAACTAGTTTCAGCTCTTCGAACATCTCATATGCTCCATGGTGCTCAAAACGCTTTTGGAGCCCCGGTTCTAAGTTGTAAAGCATGCCGCACTGAATGAGGGAGTAATCATCAGCACGAGACTGCCAAGCATTCATAATGTCTTGGTTCTCTGGGACGGGAGCGTCACCTAGCGGTCCTTCTAGGACATATTGTTTCCTGGCAGCTATGAGGATGATCCTCAGGTTCCGGACCCAGTCCGTATAGTTGCTGCCATCATCTTTCAGCTTGGTTTTCTCTAGGAACGCGTTGAAATTCATGTTGACATTAGCGTTGGCCATTGATCTACAAGACATATTTGCAAAGGTTTTAGACTAAGTTCATGATAATAAAGTTCTAATCAAATTATGAACTCCCACTTAGATTAGACATCCCTCTAGTCATCTAAGTGTTACACGATCCGAGTCGACTAGCCCGTGTCCGATCATCACGTGAGACGGACTAGTCATCGTCGGTGAACATTCTCATGTTGATCGTATCTTCCATACGATTCGTGTTCGACCTTTCGGTCTCCGTGTTCCGAGGCCATGTCTGCACATGCTAGGCTCGTCAAGTTAACCCTAAGTGTTTTCGCTGTGTAAAACTGTCTTACACCCGTTGTATGTGAA
>NW_021256934.1:0-386 GCF_002162155.2 Triticum dicoccoides | reverse complement strand
CAAGAGGTGTACAAGCATAATTAGAGACATGCCAAGCGTGAGATGATGCGGGTGGAGTCCACCTTCCCCGGGAGAAGTCGTACCAACCATGGAGTCCTAGTTTGTTATTAGGTACTAGGTGATCAAGGCTGCCGAATACTTTATTAGTTAAATCTTTGATTAGTTTAAATAGGAGAGAGAGAGTCCGTTTCAATCTAGAGTTGTTAGGTCGGTTTTGTTATTTGTGTGTTGCTTATAAAAAGGGCCGGCTATGGCCAATATACGCTGGTTATATTTTGATAATAAACATGATGTGTTTTTAGGGTAAATTCTCGTACCGAGTTTTGGGGGAAGCTGTCTAAAAATCCCCAAGTTTTGGAGGAAACTTTAGAAAACCTATGTGTTGC
>NW_021256933.1:0-610 GCF_002162155.2 Triticum dicoccoides | reverse complement strand
GGGGGGGGACTACATCGCGTTTTGCACCGATGCGTGCCAGGACATCTGCCGCCTGATTATTTTCCCGGGCTATATGGTGAAATTCAAGCCCTTCGAACCGAGCTGACATTTTTAGGACGGCGTTGCGGTAAGCTGCCATTTTTGGATCCTTGGCATCAAAGTATCCATTTATTTGGGATATTGCGAGGTTCGAGTCCCCGTGCACCTCTAGGCGTTGAATGCCCATGGATACTGCCATCCGGAGACCATGTAAAAGGGCCTCATATTCGGCTGCATTGTTGGAGTCTTTGTACATAATCTGGAGTATGTATTGAACTGTGTCTCCTGTGCGGGACGTCAGAACGACGCCAGCCCCTAGTCCGGCCAACATCTTGGAGCCGTCGAAATGCATGATCCAATTTGAATATGTGCCGTACTCTTTAGGGAGTTCGGCCTCCGTCCATTCTGTGACGAAGTCGGCCAAAACTTGCGACTTGATGGCTCGCCGTGGCTTATAAGTTATGTCGAACGGGAGGAGCTCAATGGCCCATTTTGCAATCTGGCCTGTTGCGTCACGGTTGTTTATAATATCGTTAAGTGGTACTTCCGAGGCTACTGTTTCAGGACATAA
>NW_021256932.1:0-1457 GCF_002162155.2 Triticum dicoccoides | reverse complement strand
GAGGCACGGTTCGCAAGTACCAAGTGATTCATAATCAAGTGGTTCCAAAAGTCCATCAGCATGGAGTTTCTTCATGCGCTTTATACCGATATGACTTAAACGACAGTGCCACAAATAAGTTGCACTTTCATTATCAACTCTGCATCTTTTGGCTTCAACATTATGAATATGTGTATTACTACTATCGAGATTCAATAAGAATAGACCACTCTTCAAGGGTGCATGACCATAAAAGATATTACTCATATAAATAGAACAACCATTATTCTCTGATTTAAATGAATAACCGTCTCGCATTAAACAAGATCCAGATATAATGTTCATGCTCAACGCTGGCACCAAATAACAATTACTTAGGTCTAATATTAATCCCGAAGGTAGATGTAGAGGTAGCGTGCCGACTGCGATCACATCGATTTTGGAACCGTTTCCCACGCGCATCGTCACCTCGTCCTTTGCCAGTGCCCGCTTATTCCGTAGTCCCTGTTTCGAGTTGCAAATATTAGCAACAGAACCAGTATCAAATACCCAGGTGCTACTGCGAGCTCTAGTAAGGTACACATCAATAACATGTATATCACATATACCTTTGTTCACCTTGCCATCCTTCTTATCCGCCAAATACTTGGGACAGTTCCGCTTCCAGTGACCAGTCTGCTTGCAGTAGAAGCACTCAGTTTCAGGCTTAGGTCCAGACTTGGGTTTCTTCTCTTGAGCAGCAACTGGCTTGCTGTTCTTCTTGAAGTTCCCTTTCTTCTTTCCTTTTCCCTTTTTCTTGAAACTAGTGGTTTTGTTAACCATCAACACTTGATGCTCCTTTTTGATTTCTACCTCCGCAGCTTTCAGCATTGCGAAGAGCTCGGGAATAGTCTTGTTCATCCCTTGCATATTATAGTTCATCACGAAGCTCTTGTAGCTTGGTGGCAGTGATTGGAGAATTCTGTCAATGACGCAATCATCCGGAAGATTAACTCCCAATTGAATCAAGTGATTATTGTACCCAGACATTTTGAGTATATGCTCACTGACAGAACTATTCTCCTCCATCTTGCAGCTATAGAACTTATTGGAGACTTCATATCTCTCAATTCGGGCATTTGCTTGAAATATTAACTTCAACTCCTGGAACATCTCATATGCTCCATGACGTTCAAAACGTCGTTGAAGTCCCGATTCTAAGCCGTAAAGCATGGCACACTGAACTATCGAGTAGTCATCAGCTTTGCTCTGCCAGACGTTCATAACATCTGGTGTTGCTCCAGCAGCAGGCCTGGCACCCAGCGGTGCTTCCAGGACGTAATTTTTCTGTGCAGCAATGAGGATAATCCTCAAGTTACGGACCCAGTCCGTGTAATTGCTACCATCATCTTTCAACTTTGCTTTCTCAAGGAACGCATTAAAATTCAACGGAACAACAGCACGAGCCATCTATCTACAATCAACATAAACAAGCAAGA
>NW_021256931.1:0-395 GCF_002162155.2 Triticum dicoccoides | reverse complement strand
TCACAAATTGGAATGATGAACTTATCATGCAATTCTACTCCACAGCACATTTTTACCCAGATGGTAGAATAGTTTGGATGTCTGAAGGTACAAGGTACCAGTCCACTGTAGAAGAATGGGCAAGTCTGATAAATGCCCCAAAGGAAAATGATGATGATCTGGATGTATATGCCAAGAAGAAAATGGGACATAATACCATGGCACACATGTACAAGGAGATCCCAGACAAAGCCCTAGAGACTTTCACTTTTGGATCAGTCCACTTTCTGCTGTCAGGGCTAGCTACCATAAATTGGATTCTGAGGCACACTTTGTTGCCCAAGTCAGGTGACCATAACATGATCAAAGGGCATGCCATCAATATGTTGCATTTATTTGATGTTCCACAAAAATTC
>NW_021256930.1:0-2028 GCF_002162155.2 Triticum dicoccoides | reverse complement strand
TCGGGGAGGCGAGAGGGGGATGGTGGCCGCGGCGAACGGCGTCGGTGGCGACGGCTGTGTTCGGGTTCGGGCGAGAGAGAAAGAGCAGAGGGGCGGGGCCTCGAGGAAGAGTGAGAGGGGTCCGAGGGGGCTGCGTGGCGTCGCGGGAGGGAACCAGGGGAGGAGGAGGCAGCCAGGCAGGGAGGAGGTGGCCGGGGCGCGTGGCCGCGCGCGCCGGGCGCGTGCCCGCGTCCTTCTGGCGAGGGAAGAAGACGACAGGGGGAGTAGCGGTGGCGGGCTGGGCCAGCGGGAGGAGCTGGGCCGGGCAGGTAAGCAGGTAAGTGGCCCAGGTGGCCGTCTCCCTTTTTATTTTTGCTCTGTTTTATTTTTTTTAATCATTGTTTTCTATTTGTTTCAATCTGTTTTGATTTAGTTCAAACACTAAATCATTTTTGTCTCTTCCAATAATTTTTGCAGGGACTGAAAGTAATATTCTAGAGCCCCTCACAAATATCAGAATTATTGAAGCATTAAAAATATATATAACATATATTTGCTCCAACTCAAATACAATATATATTAGTTCAAAGATCCAAAATGACATGGAAAAATGTGCATCATCTCTGGTTACTGTTTCCAGCATTTTTCCAAAGATGATGAACATTTTTGAAAGCCACCTGGATTGACTGAAAATATTTTAGGTGAACCTGGTGAATTCTTAAAATGCTAGGGTTTGGACAATCCCCATTTCAACTTTCTGTAAAAGTAAACATGATGCATCACCAAAGGCTAGTACTAGTGCAATGCCAGAAGCTAGGGATGTGACACATGATTGTCGAACCCCAAGGTGCGCTTACGTGGCGGTCATCCACACTCGCGGTTTTTGTCCATGCTGACCCGTTTCATGGACTATTACTCAGTTTTGGGGTCCCAAAGCGATTTCCATGGTTGTCGAACCCTGGGGTGCGTTTACTTGTCAGTCGTCAACACTCACAATTTTTGCCAATTCTAGTCCGTTTCCTGGACTATTACTCACCGTTTTCGGGTCCGGAAGTGATTTCCACGACTAACGAACCCCGGGGTGCGTTTACGTGTCGGTCTTCAACACTCGTAGTTTTGGCTGATACTGGCCCGTTTCATGGACTATTACTCACTGTTTTGTGGTCCTGGAGTGGTTTCCACGATTGACGAACCACGGGGTGCGTTTACGTGTCGGTCATCAACACTCGCTGTTTTTGTCGATTCTGACCCGTTTCGTGGACTATTACTCAATATTGGGGTCTCGAAGCGATTTCCATGCTTGTCAAACCCCAGGGTGCCAACACTCGCCGTTTTGGCTGATTTTTGCCCGTTTCGTGGACTATTACTCACCGGTTTGGGGTCCCAAGGCGATTTCCATGGTTGTCGAACCCCAAGGTGCGCTTGCGTGTCGGTCATCAACACTCACGGTTTTTCTCGATTCTGACCCGTTTCTCGGAGTATTACTCAATTTTGGGGTCTCGAAGCGATTTCCATGGTTGTCGAACCCCGGGGTGCGTTTACATGTTGGTCATCAACACTCACAAATTTGGCCAACTCTGGTCCGTCTCTTGGACTATTACTCACCATGTTCGAGTCCCGAAGTGATTTCCACGCTTAACGAACCCCGGGGTGCGTTTACGTGTCGGTAATCAACACTCACAATTTTGGCCGATTCTGGTCCATTTCGTGCACTATTACTCAGCTTTTTGGGGTCCCAAAGCCATTTCCATGATTGACGATCCTCGGGGTGCATTTACATGTCCATCATCGACACTCATAGTATTGGCCAATTCTGTCCCGTTTCATGGACTATTACTCACCGTTTTGGGGTCCCGAAGCGATTTTCATAGTAGTTGAACCCCAAGGTGCGCTTACGTGTCGATCATGAACACTCGCAGTTTTGGCTGATTCTGGCCTGTTTTGTGGACTATTACTCACTGTTTTGGGGTCCCGGGGTGATTTCCACAATTAACGAACCCTGGGATGCGTTACGTGTCGATCATCAACACTCACGGTTTTTGTCGATTC
>NW_021256929.1:0-399 GCF_002162155.2 Triticum dicoccoides | reverse complement strand
TTTACCACACTTGTGCTTCAAAGTAGCACCATGATCTTCATGATAGAAAGTCTCCTATGATATCACTTTCATATACTAGTGGGAACTTTTCATTATAGAACTTGGCTTGTATATTCCAATGATGGGCTTCCTCAAAATGCCCTAGGTCTTCGTGAGCAAGCGAGTTGGATGCACACCCACTTAGTTTCTTTAGTTGAGCTTCCATATACTTATAGCTCTAGTGCATCCGTTGCATGGCAATCCCTACTCACTCACATTGATATCTATTGATGGGCATCTTCATAGCCCGTTGATACGCCTAGTTGATGTGAGACTATCTTCCCCCCTTTTTGTCTTCTCCACAACCACCATTCTATTCCACATATAATGATATATCCATGGCTCACGCTCATGTATTGC
>NW_021256928.1:0-388 GCF_002162155.2 Triticum dicoccoides | reverse complement strand
CATGAAGACCTAGGGCATTTGAGGAAGCCCATCGTAGGAATATACAAGCCAAGTTCTATAATGAAAAATTCCCACTAGTATATGAAAGTGACAACATATGAGACTCGCTATATGAAGAACATGGTGCTACTTTGAAGCACAAGTGTGGAAAAGAGATAGTAACATTGCCCCCTTTTTCTTTTCTTTTTTTCTTCCCTTTTTTTCTTTTTCTTTTTTTCTTTGGCCTTTTTTTTCTTTTTGTCCTTTCTTTTTTTGGCCTTTCTTCTTTTTTTTCTTTTTTTAGGGATAATGCTCTAATAATGATGATCATCACACTTTTATATATTTACAACTCATGAATTACAACTCAAAACTAGAACAAGATATGACTCTATATGAATGCCTCCGG
>NW_021256927.1:0-687 GCF_002162155.2 Triticum dicoccoides | reverse complement strand
TGGCGCAGTATATAAATTCTGGATTTAATTAAATCAGGAAAATTCCAGAAATTGATTTAAACTTCAAAAATTCATAGAAATTCAACCGTAGCTCAGATTGAAATAATTTATATATGAAAAATTATCAGAAAAATGCCATCTTTCCATCTGTACTAGTTTCATGCATGAAAAACCAACTTATACATGCTGAATATGGGAAAACACATTATGGCATATATAAGAGACTTAATTTAGAAATGCATTTGAACCTTTGGTTCAAATGGACTTCAAACCAAGTGAACACTAGTTGCATTAGCTCAACAGCGTCACATCTACATGCCATGTTCATGCATCATATTGTTGCATATGATTGTGTTTTGATTGCCGGCACCGTTCTTTCTCGATAGGTCCTGCTCCGGAGACGTTCCAGAGTACCTGTCCGTGAAGCAGTGCCTTCCTTGTTGTTTTACCAGGCAAGCAAACCCCCCTTGTTCATTTCGATAAAACCCTACTCTCTCGCTCCTGCTCTCAGTTATTGCATTAGGACAACAACGATTCATCTGCTACTTTGTGTTGCGGTAGTTGAACCCATTCCTCTGCATGACCTGTCATTGCCACAGTAAATAGTTGAAACCCACTAGCATGTGTAGGAGTTGATTGAAGCCATTGTTGTGTTCCTACCATGCCATGCCTGCTATTGCTTAGAGT
>NW_021256926.1:0-1089 GCF_002162155.2 Triticum dicoccoides | reverse complement strand
AGCACACCAAGCCACTGATTGAGTTGTTCAAAGATAAAGGAGTCTGTCCAAGGTGAACTCTTTGGACTTCCACGCGTGGAGACTTCGATGTCATTAATGATGGTTCCCCCTCCTGAACTCGGTAGTGTTTTATTATAAGACTACTTTGTGGTCATGCTTGTCTTGGACAACGTGTTCACATGTTTGTAGCAGAACCAGCTCATGTTTTGGAGCTTGCTATCGTAGTTCATCTCCCGAGAATCCCGCAACGTCATCTCGTCGATTTGTGTTGCAAACTTCCGTTTTTCTTCCTAGACTCGATGAGTCTGGAATATCCTGACACCAAGCAGATCTGAATCTCAGGCAGATATGATGGTTGGAATATTTCCCAAGAATTATAATATTGGTCGCGCGATAACCGGTAAAGTGGATGTCGTGGCCAACACACCCAGCCGGAAGACCTGTTATTATAATATCTTGATTGATGAAGTTGGCCACCTCCCCATAAGGATTTCGTAGGGTTTACTCCCTAGTTGTTCCTTATGGATTTTTGTGTTCCTGAAGTCCGACCTTTACTTGATGTTCTAGTTAGCAAACCATATCTAAGAATGGGTTACACTAGCACGTCAAGGAGAACATTAGAAGCGGAGTGCTAAATGTCTCTCGGTCGATCATCCAGATTTTGTTTCCTTGGCCTCGCTAAGGTGAAATCTGAGAAGGTGTTATCTTCCTTTGCATCTGCATCATCCATCATTAGCCATCATGGTAGTATGTTGTGTTGTCAGCACCCTTGACACGGATGTTGATAAAACCTTGATGATTGTGGAAATGCTCAAGTTCTTGAGAGCACGCACAAGCGCTAGGTGTTATCATCGACACTAATTGGGATGCTCTCAGTTTCCTCGGCAATGCTATGACCTTTTCAAACAGTGAATTCACTCTCTATTGTTGGGTTCCTTCCTAGTTACCAGAATCATTCCCAGCATTTGCATTTTGTTCCCAGCTTGCACCATCAATGTGCCATTCTACCACGGGTCTCTTCCATCTCCGGTGATAAGGAAATTCATCCATTACGTTGTCTTCAACAAGGTAATCCACATCATCCAAGTC
>NW_021256925.1:0-856 GCF_002162155.2 Triticum dicoccoides | reverse complement strand
TCCATGAAACCGGCCAGAATCGGCCAAAACTGCCAGTATTGATGACCGACATGTAAGCGCACCCTTGGGTTGACTAACTATGGAAATCGCTTCGGGACCCCAAATCGGTGAGTAATAATCCAAGAGATGGGCCAGAATCGGCCAAAACTGCGAGTGTTGATGACCAACACGTAAACGCATCACAGGGTTTGTTAATCGTGGAAATCACTCTGGGACCCCAAAACAGTGAGTAATATCGATGAAACAGGCCAGAATCGGCCAAAACTAGCAGTATTGATGACCGACACGTAAACACATCCCAGGGTTTGTTAATCGTGGAAATTACTTCGGGACCCAAAAACAATGAGTAATAGTCCATGAAACGGGCCAGAATCGGCCAAAACTACCAGTGTTGATGATCGACAAGTAAACGCATCCCAAGATTTGTTAATCGTGGAAATCACTCTGGGACCCCAAAACAGTGAGTAATAGTCCGTGAAACGGGCCAGGATCGGCCAAAGCTGCCAGTGTTGATGACCGACACATAGAAGCATCCCAGGGTTTGTTAATCGTGGTAATCACTCCATGACCCCAAACCAGTGAGTAATAGTCCATGAAATGCGCCAGAATCGGCCAAAACTGCCAGTGTTGATGACCGATACGTAAACGCATCCCAGGGTTTGTTAATCGTGGTAGTCACTCTCGGACCCCAAAACAGTGAGTAATAGTCCATGAAACGGGCTAGAATCGGCCAAAACTGTGAGTGTTGATGACCGACACGTAAACGCATCCCAGGATTTGTTAATCGTGGAAATCACTCTGGGACCCCAAAACAGTGAGTAATAGTTCATGAAACGGGCCAGAATCGGCCAAAACT
>NW_021256924.1:0-961 GCF_002162155.2 Triticum dicoccoides | reverse complement strand
TTTTTTTATTAAATGCGCGGATTCTTAAGAAATTCATGAAATTTTTCTTCAAAATCGATGAAACTTTTTGCCAAAATCCATGAACTTTCATTCAAATTCATGAGTATTTTGTCAAAATCGATGAATTTTTATTCAAATTTGTGAACTCTTAAAAAAATAGATGAAATACTTTTCGAATTCGAATAACTTTTTTCAAATTCAATGAACTTTTTTCAAATTGATGGAACTTTTTTCAAATTTGTTGAACTCTTTCAAATTCAACAAAAGTTTTTGCAGGTTTGATGAACTTTTTCCAAACCTGATGATCTTTTTTCAAAATCGATGATTTTTCTAAATTTTTTGTGAACTTTTCTTAAAAATTGATGAATTTGTTTTCAAAATCGATGAACTTTTCAAGTAGTTTTCAAACTTAAGTTAACATTTTACTAAAAACAATATTAACTAGTGCTGTTTTCTACTAATAGATAGCAAAATGTGTTTAGTGCATTGGTTGTTCCGTTAGTCTGCAAGACGTGATGTACTGAGATATAATCCCAGCTCTCCCACTATTTTTCTGCATGTTTTCTTTTTTGAACACGTAATGGGCCGACCCGCTATGCAACGCTTGCGAGCACGAGTAGAGTCAACCGGCGCTCAAAGCGCCGATTAGGAGCTCCCGGATGTGCATCCACATATCACACTTGTCAAAGGCGGCAAAAAAGGTACTTGTCAAGTCGGTGTCACATGCAACACCAACTTATTCAATGAGTGTCTTCCGGCTCTCCAAGAAAATGTGCCGGAACCTGAAATCAATCTCTTGAAAATTCCGGTGATGAGCAGCCAACGACGAGTAAAAATTCCATTGGGTGGCATGGGGAAAATGTGCACAAGGAAACGCGAAGGTGGCATGGGTTTCAGAGATTTTGAGATGTTCAATCAAGCTCTCCTGGCCAAAGAAGTGTGGCGGATCTGGACAGTCCCA
>NW_021256923.1:0-1161 GCF_002162155.2 Triticum dicoccoides | reverse complement strand
GTCTACGGCTGTGGCCGGCGGCCTCCGGGGGCTAGCATGCCGCCAAATCTTGCGTAGGAGGCCTCTCACAAGTCTGGAAGTGTTGTGGCGGTTGCAAACGCCCGGCACGCGTGTCCGGGGTGTGCCCCCCTCACTGACGATGCTGCCGCCGGCACCTGGAGGGGGGAAACGGACGCGTGGGGTCTACACGGAGGGGATCTTGCAGTGGGTCTGGCCCGAATGTTGCTCCAAAGTGTTCCTATGGGCTGACCTAACACAACCGGGTGGGGAGGTCCACTGGTCAAAGCCCGTCCGTGCAACATCAAAGGGCTAGATCCCGTGGTCAAACGCTACAGGGTTAGGCGGGATGGGGGCACTAGGGGGGTAGCAATGCCACCGGAGCATCGCACCGGGCCCTCATACATGCGGGGTGGTGTGGTGGCATGTCCGTAGAGGCGGGACGCGTCTCCGGTGCGTGCCCCCCCCTCACGGACGGCGATGACATGGTAGTAGATGTTCTGCGGTAACGATGCGGCGTCTATATTACTAAATACTCAGAGCGCGATAAAATCAAGAGTTTTTTTGCACGACATGGGCACATGTGCTATAGGAACGATGGTATTTTCTCATAATTTTTGGTGATGGAGAAGTATCCGAAAAATTCCCTCTATGCGGATTGCCCTTCGCGCGTCTACGGCAGTGGTCGGCGGCCTCCGGGGGCTAGCATGCCGCCAAATCTTGCGTAGGCGGCCTCTCACAAGTCTGGAAGTGTTGTGGCGGTTGCAAACGCCCGGCAAGCGTGTCCGGGGTGTGCCCCCCCTCAAGGACAGCACTGCCGCCGGCACTTGGAGGGAGGAAACGGACGCGTGGGGTCTACACGGAGGGGATCTTGCTATGGGTCTGGCCCGGATGTTGCTCCAAAGTGTTCCTATGGGCTGACCTAACACAACCGGGTGGGGAGGTCCACTGGTCAAAGCCCGTCCGTGCAAAGTCAAAGGGCTAGATCCCGTGGTCAAACGCTACAGGGTTAGGTGGGACGGGGGCACTGGGGGTAGCAATGCCACCGGAGCGTCGCACCGGGCCCTCACACATGCGCGGTGGTGTGGTGGCTTGTCCGAAGAGGTGGGACGCATCTCCGGTGCGTGGCCCCCCCTCACTGACGGCGATGACACGGTAGTAGAC
>NW_021256922.1:0-755 GCF_002162155.2 Triticum dicoccoides | reverse complement strand
AAAAGTAAAATTTATTAAATAAATATAATTAATAAAAATAAAAATGATTTAATAAAATTAATTATTAATTAATTAATTATCTAATGAATTAATTAAGTTAATTAATCCGGTTTAATTAAATTAATTAACTAGTTAAGTTTAATTAAACTGTAATTAGATTAACCTAAACCTTAATTAACCTAAATAGAGAATGACAGGTGGGTCCCACTGGACCCACATGTCAGGGTTGACTCAGTCAACCCCTGTTGACTGCTGACGTCAGCATGACATCATGCTGACGTCATAAATACATTTTTTCCAATTAATTAAATAAATAATTAAATTCCAAAATTGTTAAAATCTTTTAAAATTCATATCTTTTAATCCGTAACTCGGATTAAAATATTTTCAACATGAAAGTTGCTCAGAACGACGAGACGATTCCGGATACGCAGTCCGTTCGTCCGCCACACCCCTCTAACCTATCGAACCCGCAACTTTCCCCCTCCGGCTCCTCTGCCCGAAAACACGAAACATCGGGAATACTTTCCCGGATGTTTTCCCCCTTTCACCGGTATCACCTACTACCGCGTTAGGGCACACCGAACACCGCGTATTGCCTTGTTATATTTTGTGATGCTTTGTTTGCTCTGTATTCATTATTTCTTCCCCCTCTTCTCTCCGGTAGACTACGAGACCGACGCTGCTGCTGACCAGTTCGACTACGGAGTTGACGACCCCTCTCTCTTGCCAGAGCAACCAGGCAAGCCCCCCCC
>NW_021256921.1:0-3752 GCF_002162155.2 Triticum dicoccoides | reverse complement strand
CCTTGGTCTTTTGGTCTACAAATGATATCCCACTTAGCAAGCCTATATTTTCTTTTAAGCTCATCACCCTGCCAAAAGAACCGCGATCTATAGAAGTCCAGTCTCTTCCTAACACCAACTGGTACCTCAAAGAACGAAAGAAGAAACATCGGCATACTCGTGAGCACCGAATTAATTAGGATTAATCGGCCTCCATATGACATGAGCTTGCCCTTCCAGCAACTCATTTTCTTCTCAAATCGGTCCTCAATGCACTTCCATTATCTGTTTGTTAGCCTACGATGGTGGATAGGAATCCCCAAGTATGAGAATGGTAGCTCTCCCAACTCACATCCAAACAATTGCCTATAAGCATCCTGTTCATCTTTGGCCCTACCAAAACAGAACAGCTCGCTCTTATGAAAGTTAATCTTTAACCCGGTCAATTGTTCAAATAGGCATAACACCAACTTCATATTTCTTGCCTTAGCCAAGTCATGCTCCATAAAGATGATTGTATCATCAACGTACTGTAGGATAGAGACACCTCCATCAATAAGATGAGGCACCAATCCACCTACTTGACCATTTTTCTTAGCCCTTCCTATCAAAACTGCCAACATATCCACCACAATGTTAAACAAGATAGGGGACATCGGGTCTCCTTGTCTTAGGCCTTTATGTGTCTGGAAGTAGTGACCTATGTCATCATTAACTCTAATTCCCACACTACCTTTTTGCGTAAATGATTGAACCTGTCTGCGCCAGGCTTCATCAAAACCTTTCATACGCAAAGACTGTTGGAGAAATGGCCACTTGACCTTATCATACGCTTTCTCGAAATCCACTTTAAAAATCACTCCATCTAATTTTTTGGAGTGGATTTCATGGAGCGTTTCATGCAGGACTACCACCCCTTCAAGGATATTTTTTGCAACCTGACTCGTAATTGTGTTAAAGAACCGACGAGACGATTTTTACCAGCATCATATACTGCAATTCTCGGTGAAGTTAAGGAGATTAGTATTATCTTTCCAATTATATGTTGGTACGAAAGCAAATACAGTTGCACATGTGTGTGTAAAATTTGTTGTTCGTGCGAGTAGATGGATCTGGTGGCTGAGCTTTGCCCCTGATTTCCAGTGTACTAGCCAACAAAATTGTACTGTCGAAGAATAAAATAGCTCAGTAAGGTTATAGGTTTTTTTCCCTGACAATTAAGATTCTATAAGAATGTGTCCGAAGCCTGTCAGGTAATACCAGCCAACTAAGCAGATACACGAAATTTCTGAACACGAATTACTTAGTGCATCATGCAAAATACTGATGGTTGGGGTAACACATATGGACAAGGCGACGTATAATTACAGAAACAAACTACTTGATAATGTTACACTGCACTATATGCACCGAAACTGACTTGATAATGTTACAAGGCAACGCATAATGGTCTTGCTAAAACGAACTCAAAATGGTTGATGCCTATCATCTTGCAGTCTTCCTGGAACCTCCCTTGTAGATAACCATTGTTCAGACTCCATCAAATCATCATGATGAATAAAGTCTACAAAACTACAGAGACAAAACTGCGCTTATCACATCCTTTGCTCGCATGCAGAATCATGAACTTTAGAATAAGCAACCTAACAATTAAGTGGGACTCTTAGTCAAAGCCAATGGGGTAATCTCAGGCGACCGCACTTGAAAGATGCTTGCAGAGTGAACTGTTGAAGCTTAATGACAGATTTTACAACTACAAACTGTAGTAAAAAAAACATTAAGACATGGATAGATTCTTACCAACAACCCAGTGAATGAGACATGATGGTCCGAGATAAATAGAGCAACGCTCTTTGCTAGAGAAGAGCACACATGTAGATTTTTACTTATACATACATAGAATTAAATTAGATGATAACAGAAATAGAGGAATGCTCTTCCCTAGAGGAAAAAAATGCATGCATATTTTTACTTATATATAGCATATACATACAGAGAATTAAACTAGATGATAACAGAAATTGCGCAAGCATCAGGCAGAAATTTACCTTTTCATATTGGACTTTATGATATTTGAAGTTCAAAGTGTCTGGCTATTGAGCTCCCATTTTATGTCTACATTTTGTTCGTCTCAAATGATATGTGTAGTTGGCATACTGTTAATTACAGACCTGGAAGCTAATGTCAGGTACATTTGGAGTATGTGCCTAAAAGTGTCTACATTTTATCTCTTATGTTATGCTTGCATAATGTAAAAATGGCTCAAGGAATTTGTAGATTCAGAGCGCTCGCCAAGACTACTGCCATCTCTTTAGTGAGTTTCTTTGTCTGGGTCACTAGCTACTTATGCTTGTTACACTACCTGCTGCTAGATGGATGGATACATTATTAAATAGGTTGATGCTTTTTTCCACATCTATGTCACATTAGAGGAACTAACCTTTGAATCATTGCTGACAATCTAGTAAATCACGGGAGAAGGACCATCTAATTACTCCATGTGCTGAGCTGAAACATATTGGCATATCACTGAGGAAAAGAAAGAAACTACAAAATTGACTAATTAGCAGAATGATAGAATGACAGGCATAGTTCTTTATTTCCACATACACAATTTTGAAAGACGAAATAGAGCTGGAATTATGGTAGGGGCCCAGGTAGATAAAATAGGGCATCGTAGGTACTTGTTACTATACCATTAACTACAGCTGAAATTATTTTAGGGCCCAGGAAAAAAAATAGAGGCAACGTAGGTACTTGTTAGTATACCATAAACTACGCTGAAATCACAGTAGGGGCATGGTAGGTGCTTGTCAGTATAACTATTTTTTCTTCCTACATGCAAGTGGCATTTTCAAAACATTTTGAAACTAGTTACTGGCAAACTACAGTTGAGTTATTAAAAAAAACACAGCTGAGTGATCCACGGAGAGGTATATGAACTACAATGAGAAAAGATTTAAAATAAGCATGACTGAATACTTTCAGTCGGTTGAAGAGCATACAAGATCGGAAATGTTAACGCCCACACGTGTGGGCGTTTGCACATCGCCCACACGCCTCCATCACCACTCATTTTGCCACGTATGAATAGATGACATCAGCAGATTTTTTTTTGGTTTTCGGCTTAAAAATGTTGTATCTCCTAAATAAAAAAGCGAACTAAAAATCCGTTTTCACCATTAAATCCCTCTCGATGAGATCTTCAAAACTAGACCCCATGTTGATATGTTTCGACGAATTTTTTTTTGCCAGAAGTTGCCACGATGTTTACACTGCAGTTGCCATAGGGCTTAAACTAAAGTTGCCATGTGGCAATTTTAGTTTGTAGATCATGGCAATTTTAGTATTCTGATGATGGCAACTCCAGTACTTTGACCATGAAAATTATTTTTTGTATGAACCATGGCAATTTTACGTGCATGCATCATGGCAATTTTAGTTTATGGTTTATGGCAAGTCTAGTTTCTTAATTCCCCATTTTATAAATGTCAAAATTTACTTTTAAATGTAGAAGAAAATAGCTGGAACATATCATGGCAACTTCAGTGTAAACATCATGGCAATTCATATGCAATAGACATGGCAACTTTTAATCCAAAAAAAATTCATCAAAACATATCAACATGGGATCTAGTTTCGAAGATCTCATCGTGAGGGATTTAATGGTGAAAACGGATTTTCAATCGGATTTTTCGTTTAAGAGATAAAACATTTTAAAAACTGAAAATCCAAAAAGATTCCTGCATGCATGCATGCGATGACGTGGCAAT
>NW_021256920.1:0-1652 GCF_002162155.2 Triticum dicoccoides | reverse complement strand
AGATAAAGAAAAAGATGTCAACGATCAACAAAGAAGAAGTATAGTTGCCGAGGAGATCCGGCCCGACTGCTCAGCAGTCGGCCCGAATCTCGGGGGCTACAGCCCGCGGGTGCACCATCGCGCCCCCGCAGAGAAGAGAACGAAGACTTACTCAGGCTTTTTGACAAGTCGGCTGTCCGTCGGTCCAGATCTCGGACGTTGGAGTTGATGGTGATCGGGCGAAGGTTATGATAATCCTACGATGAAGATAGCAGAAAAAGTTAGCACTTGGAGCTTGCCAATTAGAGCTCTGAGCCGCCTGCTCAGCAGCTAGCCCGAAGCTCGGGGGCTACACCCAGTGGTGCGCTGGTGCGCCCCCACAGAGAAATAAAAGAATGAATGATGAAGAAGTAAGAAATATACCCGAATGGCCGCTCGCGAATCCAAGAAAGCCCTGTTGCACTGCTGAGAGCGGTGGCCTCAGCTCGGAGTTTAGCCTGAATGTCTAGGATCGCTTGGTTTAAAGCACCCGTCCCACCTCCACGCACCCATTCAGCGGGCGCGGCGCTGGTTGCTTCGGCATCCGGGGCTGACGATCTCGCTGCGCCGGCTTCCAGTGGTCGTGGCGCCGAAGTCGCCTTCACGCTTCGGCGGCACGAGGGTGTGCGGGCCTCAGGAGTCGGCCCCGTCACAACCTCCTTTTGCGGCTGGCGGTGCCGACGGGGCAGCCGACTGCTTGTCCCGCGCTCCCTCAGACGGCGGTGGCGGAGGCACGACTACTTCCGGCATGACAACATCACCGAATCCCCTCTCCATGACCGGTTGTTCGTCGCCGGCTCCCCCAGTCAGCGCCATGAACTCTGGTGGCGGCGGCGCGGAATTCAGAGGGACGGCGAATAGCGGCGCCTGATGGTGTGTGGCTTCTTCAGCCAGCTTCTTCGCCGCGGCGTCGGCCTCAGCCTCCGCCAGCTTCTTCAGCGTGGCGGCCTCCGCCTACTCCCTGCGGGCGGCTTCCTGCTCCTCGCGCACCTCCTGCGCGTTTCGTTCCTGCGCCTCCCGAAGGTCGGCTGCAGGGTCGATTCGCTGGGTGGTGGTAGAAGTCTCCGCCGACCCGATGACGGAGGCGGCGGCCGACTTCTCAAGAGAGAGTGGATCCCTAAGTCAAGAAAAATAAGGAAGAGAAGAAGCTCAGATAGAATCGACAAGAAAGGAAGGCACAAGAAAAAGACACTTACGCTGACACCATAGGAGGCACCTTTGGAAGCTTCTGAAACTTGGTCGCCTTCGCGGCGGCCTCCTTCCGCTTGGTCGCGGCGGTCGAGTTCTTGGTCTTCTTCGGTGCGCTGCCGAACAAAATGGTGCCTTGTTTGCGCTTACGCATGCCGCCTTGGGCGGCCGGCTCGGCGAAAGGGCCCACGTCCGCCCTGCCAGCACCTCAGGAATGGCGCGGCTCGTCTTCATCTTCGTCGTCATCAGGCCAGGTCTCGATGCCGCCTACGTCTTCGGAGCCGCCCACTCCGTCGCCGCCGCCTATGGCGTCGTCCTCCAGGGCGGCCGCCCCCGAGTCGGGGTCATCCACATCGCTCACCGCCCGGTCCGGTAGGTAGTCTCCACCCGGCCCTACGATGGCGGCCGTCCCGGAGACATGAAGATCTGCATTAGAAAAACCGACC
>NW_021256919.1:0-870 GCF_002162155.2 Triticum dicoccoides | reverse complement strand
AAATATAGAAAGGTGTCCCTCCGAGGCGCCATCTGTCATCAAGGCTAACCTCCTCCTCCTCGTTGTGCCTGATAAAAATAGAAACCTCATTTTGTAATACGAAACTAGCATGTGAATAAGGTTAAATTTTTCTTTTCGCAAAGAGCATCATTTCAAAATTTTAGTAAAGAAAGAAAGACTCATTTTTACAATATTGGACTGCAAATTTGATTTAGCGTCTCAGCATAGCATAATTCATACCCTGGTTGTGAACTGAGCTGAGTGTAGTGTAGCCCTTAGTGTAGTAAATAAATAAAAATGCAAAATTGCAGTACTGCCTTTTAAGGTAATATATTTTGAAGGATGGTAGACCTAGAGCCAGGGCTTTGCCTCCTCCTCCAAGAAAGAAAGTTAGGTTTCGTGCCTCTCGCTGGCACCGGCGCAGGTCCGCCTCATCTCCGGTGGCCCTTGGGTCATGGAGGCGCGGTGGATCCTAGCAAGGGCCGGCGGGAGGGCTCCGCTTTTAGTCGTTTTTTCAATCATGTTAGGGTTTGTGTCCTACTCAGGAAGGCGAGACGGCGGCGGCTCCCTGAAGATGAAATAAAGGTCTCCCCGCCTAGTTCCCGTTCCAACGGTGCGTCTAGCATCGTTGGTGGGCACGTGGAGGTGTGTCTCCGGCTGATCTATATTTGGTGGATTTGCTCGGATCTCATCGTTGTTCGTCCACGCTCGTGTGTCTTCGGTTTGGATCCTTCCGATCTATGTTATTTTTTATCGGCGGCGGTTGCTGTTCTGGGATGCTGGTCCTATGGGGCCTTAGCACGACGACTTCCCGACTGTCTACTACAACAAGTTGTGCCCGGCTCCGGCAATGGAGGGGCGATGACGGCG
>NW_021256918.1:0-1781 GCF_002162155.2 Triticum dicoccoides | reverse complement strand
ATGTTGTGTTTGCACCTAGAGATCTTGTTTGGTTACATTTGCGTAAGGATAGATTTCCTAATTTGCGCAAATCAAAGCTAATGCCACGTGTTGATGGTACTTTTAAGGTGTTAGAGAAAATAAATGATAATGCATATAAACTTGAGCTGCCTGCAGATTTTGGGGTTAGTCCCACTTTTAACATTGCAGATTTGAAGCCTTATTTGGGTGAGGACGATGAACTTTCGTCGAGGACGACTTCATTTCAAGAAGGGGAGGATGATGAGGACATCGATACCATTGTTACACCCACATCCCCTGCTGCTATGCATACTGGACCAATTACTTGAGCTCGCGCACGCCAATTGAATTATCAGGTACTTTCGTTTCTTGGTAACGATTCTAATGTTCATGAGAATATGATGCTGCCTAAATTGGATACATTAGTTTTGCTTACAAATGAAGGGCCTAGCTTGGACAAGAAAGATGAACCTTGGAACAAGTTCAAGCATGGAGATGATGGCATGCACAAGGGGATCAAGAACGGGGTTACAAGTGATGATTTCAGGACTTTGAAGCCACCATAAGGAGTGCATGAAGCCTTGGACGAATATACAACATGCCACTTCATAAATTTCGTTCAGAGGCTATTTTTGGTGCTGCGTCACCTTATTATTGGGCCAGGCCCATGTATTTTCGAAATACTTAAGTATAGGCTGTTTTTATAGTCCGTATGTGTGGGGAAACAAGAGTTAGGGTTGGTTTCGGACCCCTCCTCCAAGGGCCACGAAATTCCCCCCCCCCTCTTCCTCCATATATACAGCCCTTAGGGCATCGTTTAGACTTAGGGTTTTGTTTAGAATAAAAGTTCGCCATAGCTGCAACTTCACGTACTTCGTTTGTGTCCAACGACCAGACCAAGATGTCACAGAACCCCACCCCGATCAATACAGCTTTCATCTTATATTCGCAATATCCAGATTACAATCTCAGTTTCTTGCTTGTTCTTCGTTTGCTCGCAGGAAACAGGCCCTCGTGGTCAGGTTGATCGTGCTCCGGCGTGGTCAATAACCCCTCGGAGTTGGTTTAGCGATTGCTATGGCGCGACGTCCTCGCACGTTCATAGTCGGATCGTGAAAGTCAACTTCCTCTAAAATGATAGCCACCATCTCATCGAAAGACGGGACACCTTTGCCTCTATCAAGTGGTATCAGATTTCCAGGTTGCTCGGTGAGATTTTACAGTTTTTCGTAGTTTAGATCGAGTCTGTTCTTCGTACCTATAGTCCACGAAAAAGCCAAAAAAAATTTAGGGTTAGTTCATCCTATCCGAACCAATATGAGCCTTTGCGTAATATTTTATGTATTTGCTTTGTTGAATTTGCGGTTGCATCGTCGTGTCAAGTTGTTGGTCTTAGCGTCTAGTCCTTTAGAGTTTCGAGTTCTGTTCACAGGTTGTCAGGTCGCCGCTGCCATATATCACCACCGCATCATCATCATCGCTGCTGCCACATGTCACCACTGCATTATCATCATCGCTGCTGCCATATACCACCACCACACCAACTTCATCGTTGCTGCCATATTCACCACCACATATTCACCACCAATCCGAGTCCACCTGCAACATATATCCGCCACCAGTCTGATTTCCACCAGATTCATCGCGGCAACCAGTCCGAGATTCCACCAGATTCATCTCCGCCACCAGTCCTAGTCCGAGTCCAGTATTTGTTGCTTTGTTTTCGAGTTCCAGATCACGCCATACTCCAAGTCGTGACAAAGTAGGACTCCCGAGTTTCC
>NW_021256917.1:0-1545 GCF_002162155.2 Triticum dicoccoides | reverse complement strand
AGGAAGAACTGCCCGAGGTATGAAGGACATCTTGATGGATGATGTCCGCAAACTCTGACTGGATGCGAAAGAATTCTTGTCTGATGTCCGCGTTCTGGATTGCCGACAAGCTCGCGGCCCAATCTTTGAGATTATTTGGTAGCAGAAGGTGATGATGGTCCCTTACGATTGCCCGCATGTGATGGAGGGCGTAGTAGGCATCCTTCTGACCGCCAGGTGGCTGCTTGACGCAGCAGAACGTCGTATTGTGGGCGAACACGTGCTTGCCATACTTACGAACTGCCCTGGTGAAGGTGCCTCCAGATTTGGCGTAGCCGGGGAGAACATCATGAAGAACTTTCTTGATATTTGTGTAGTCTATCTTGGAGTTACGGTTCGGGTCGAAATACGTGGCCATGGAATATTTCGGGCTTAAGAGGATGAGTGTGCAATGTGTGTCACTGCACACAACACGGAATGTTAGAAAAAAAAGAACGATCGAAATCTAAGAAATCATATGTTACGAGGCGGTTAAGGGATGACTTACTCAGGAAAGTAAGCCACAAGGAAGTTATCCTTATCTAGGTTTGCCAGAATGACGTCTTCGAGGTGTGAACTCGCGACTTTGCGGTCCCCAGCGCTGCTCAAGAGCTTGGTACGCATGTAGAAGGGGTCGACGATCACGATGTCCGGGGTCTTGTCTCTAATGATCCGCATCTCCATCTCAGTGAAAACAGCCGAACGAAGGTGTAGTGCAGCGGATGAAGGTTAAACATAGCAAAGATGTCATCAAACCGCAGGACGATCGTACCCCCGATGTCGCCATCCACAAAGCCCTTGCCCTCTGGCACCTTGGCCACGAAAACTGGGTATGCCACATCATTCTCTCTGAGACGCCGCTTCTCCAAAGAAAGAACTCTGTCGTGCAGACTCCGCATAGCACCGGTTGCAGCATTGAGCATATTTGTCGGTAGCATCGCCCTACCCGCCACATGCACCCTCCTCGAGATATCCTTAGGTGAAGGTGGCCCGTCCTGAGCACGGATCGTACTCCGTGCCGGCTGGCTCGCACCGGCGGCCTTTTTAGTCGGCCGTTTCCGGCCCTTCTTCTTGATCTGCTGTAATGGGACCGAGTTCTGCTCACAGACCGCCTTCTTGAGCGTGTTGGGGCTGATAATATTTGGCACCTCCGCTATCTGAGGCTCGATGAAGGCGGCAGCTGGAGGCGTCTCCTAAGAACTGAACGCCAAATGACGCCTGTTGCAATTGGGTTTCTCCGCCGTACCAGCTAGATCGCGGTCGTCTTGTTTGGGTTCTTGAGAAGGAGGCCTACAGAACTCGTCACCATCGACGTTGGTAAATGTACCATCGTCGTTGTCGTCGTTGTCTGGATCCTGTGCCATAGGGATGTCCGGCATGTCCGGTAGCGTTGCGGCGTTCTTGCCATGGCTTGGCGCCGGCACGACCGGCGGTCTTGTCTGTGGGGTGGTGTGCCGCGCCCCCAAACGAATCTGGCTCTTCGGCCAAAGCAGGGGCCAGCTTACGCAGGCGCTGAGGGTCATCTCA
>NW_021256916.1:0-1344 GCF_002162155.2 Triticum dicoccoides | reverse complement strand
TGTCACATCCTAGTTAGCCATGCATTAGAGTGTTGCATCATGTTTACTTTTTCATCAGAAACTTGAAATGGGGATGACAGAACCCCCAGTCCCCTCTGAAACCAACTAGGGTTTACTAAAAACATTTTCAATGAACCTGAAATGCCCTTCTAAAATGCCCATCATTTTTGTCTTGGTTCAGAACCTCTGCCAAAAGTGGTGCACATTTTCCTAGGCCATCTTAGGGTTTTTGAATTAAATCATAAATATTTGAATTTGGGCATTTAAAATTATATAAAATATTTAAATGCTCAAATACCTCCAAACTAAAATGTTTCATGTTGGAAATAATCCAACTATGGACCAGGAGTAATTTGGTGATTTTTGAACTTGCCTAGGTATTTTATTTAATTCAACAAAGTTGCAGAAGTATTAAAAAAACAGAAAACAGAAGAAAATGAAAAAGCTTACCTGTCGCCCAGCACCGGCCCACCTGCCGGCCCAGCCCAGCACCGCGCCAGCGAGCTGCTTGCCGGCCAGGCAGGCAGGCAGGTGCTCGACGGCGAGGACCGCATGGGTGCCACGCACCTGCTCGCCGCCTCGCCGCCTCCCTCGCCCGGCTAACGCCGTGGATCGGCCTCCCTCTCTCCCCCGAACCCCCCAGACACCCCCTCTCCTCTCCAGCCCCTCCCCCTCGCACGCCCCAGCCATGGCCGACGCCATCGCCGCCACCCCCTCGCCGTAGCCACGCCCTCCGACCACCCCACGCCGTCTCACCGTGTCCAGGAGCTCCGCCGCTGTCCACTTCATCGAGCAGCCGAGCCCCGAGCGCTCGCAACGCCCGAGGCCACCGCACCGACCTCGCCCGAGCTCACCGTCGCCGGAGATCCCCTTCAACGCCATCGTCGCTCCGATCCATCTCCGGCCGCACCAAGGACTCTGTCGCACTCACTGTGAGCTTAGCCATCTTCCCCTCCCTTCCGTTCTTGCTCCCGAGCCGTGTAGCAACCTCCCGGAGCTCAACCGCACCCACCGCCGTGGACCTCGTCGACGACGTGCTCCCGGTCATCCTCCGGCCACAAGATGGTGTCCATCTTACTCACCGTGTCACTTAGCACCTAGCTAGCCACTCCACGAGCCTCACCGACCCCTCTAGCGCCAAGTTCACCTCCGACCGAGCCCCGGTGGCCGCCAAAGTCGTCGCCGGCGCCAACTCCGGCCACCCCGACCTCAACGGACTCCGCCAAGAGCTGCGGTTTGTCCTCAGCTCCCCTCCGGTGGTCTCCGCGGCCCATTTGGTGGCCGAAATGACCAAAACCACTCCCGCCGCCGCGTCGGGCTCGCCGGCGGCTAAACGCCGGTGCA
>NW_021256915.1:0-481 GCF_002162155.2 Triticum dicoccoides | reverse complement strand
TTTTTAAACTTATTTGAACTCCGGACTTCTTTCGTGTTTAGTATGCAGCATTCAAAGCGATGTCATCAATTTCCAACATGTTCTGACATCATTTGTTATTTTTCAGTCATTTACCTAATTGTTTAGAGAGCTAAATGACCGTGAAATTGAAAATCACTACAAATGAACTGTTAAAATGTTGAAACTTGGCATGGTATGATCATTTCACCCGCATAGCATGTGCTAAAGAGTAGAGAGGGTCATGGCAAAAACTGGACGCACTTCGTGTACAAACTGGACAATCTCATTCAGAGTATCAGGGTTTCGGACGAGAACTCATCTGTTACACGGGCACTTCAATGTTTTTTAAACTTATTTGAACTCCAAACTTCTTTTGTGTTCAGTATGCAGCATTCAAAGCGACGTCATCAATTTCCAACATGTTCTGACATCATTTGTTGTTTTCGGTCATTTACCTAATTGTTTAGAGAGGTAAATGACT
>NW_021256914.1:0-932 GCF_002162155.2 Triticum dicoccoides | reverse complement strand
ATGCTCAATTTGGCAAGTTACTTACTGGGAGTGTCTTCTCAGTTTATTCGTGGGATGGCAGAGAAATCGAGGTGCCGACATTGAATTGGTCTGACTAGTATAAAATAGTTGCGGAAAACTGACAACGCGGTAAGTAACTACTCGTTATACTAGTCAGAGTAGTTACTTCCAGAATACGAAGGGGGCTGATAAATCAGGACGGAGGAAGTACCCTGTTGTCTGAACTGAAAACTAATAACAGGGTGAGTAGCTTGCTGCTCAGTTCAGACTTTATGCCGTAATTTGCATGAAGTCAGTTCTGATGGATTAATTCCGTTACTCGTTATTCCGAGACTCCTGTGCTGTTGATACCTCCTTTGTTTCAGCTTCTTTGTACATATTTTGTTGTTGTTTACAAACTGTACGGCAGGCTGAGTGAAATTTCATTCCACGGTTTGTGTAGCGCTTTGTTAGCTGACCCCTGCACAGATCTAAGGTCCTATAGATATACTCTAAATGACTTTTAAGCTTCAATTCATTGATGTGTGCAACTTACTCCATGTTTGCTGCTTGGGGAGCTCTAGGGATCAGACTATTGATATTTAGTTTACCATCAGACTAGCAGTCCATCGTTGGATTGATGCATCCTGGAACGTGCGATTGGAGAGGTGGGTCTAGGTAGTTAGTTCGCATGCAGCGCACTAATTGTTAGATCTGCATCATTTTTGCACTAACCTCGTCCTTAATTGCTTCATCCGTACGTACTTTGAAATCTGCACTGAACTACGAGAAACCGGTGCATCTGATGCATGTTGTTGGCTAGTATTAGTGAAATAGTGACACGGAAGCACATTGAGCAATATATGGAAACACGTTCTAGCACTTGAGCAATTCATTTCACTTCTATTTCATAGCAAATCTGCTTCCATGTCAACATGAGATTGTTTCAATAT
>NW_021256913.1:0-1327 GCF_002162155.2 Triticum dicoccoides | reverse complement strand
ATCGTAGTTTGAAAATTCTTTGTTTGCATGTTAACCTAACCTTTTATTTTTCTATACTCTTTATCTTTCTTCAACACAGTAAGAACCACTAGTTTCACTTTGCTCCATGAGGCAAATAGTGTAACATGACATCAAAATTTCATTATAGGCAATATATCTCATTTGTTACTGCATTTAGATTTTCTTTCATCCATATCTTATTATGGCAACTTATATGTTTGTGTTAATAAAATAATAATCTAATCATGCATCACATTTTCATTTGAAATTGCAATTGTAACCAGATAGTAGTGAGCATTAGCTCATTACTTGTATGTACCAATGAGTGCTATTGTGTTAGGACTTATGAAAATTTCATGTCAACATGGAATTTTAGCTGTGGATCTGCCCGCGCGCGTGGATGGGGTGGGGGGCACCGGGCAAATTGATAATTCACCATCGGATTCAGCTCGTCCACCTCTGGATGCCGTGATTATCCAAAGAATAGTAATATGCTCCTGGTTTGAAGCATTATTTGTATACCATTTTTTTCTTGATAGAATTGCACTCTTATGGTCACGGCAATGCAGGGTGTTCATTTACTTCTTCTTAAATACTAAAATAGTTATTATCCAGTACATACATGTTCGTAATTACTTTATTACTTCGAACATCATGGAAAAATCACGTTGCGCACATATTTATGACTGTGATTGCGAGTGATTCTAAGGACGTATTGATATGATATGGAATCGCTATCTTAGTGGAATATACATTAGATGCATTGACAATTTGAGAGATAAAATGTAGAGCTAAATCAATCCCACCTTTGTATTGCTTCATGTAGCTTCCAACTGTCCTCTAGGGTGGCATGGTTATCATATATGTCATCTAATGTGGTAATTAGTACAATCATCTTTGTGATCATACTTCGAGTGAGCTCAAATTTTGTGTCATAGTACAACACAGAGGCCCATGTATAACCCTCCACCACACGATCGCGGATAAAGCTTAGCTCGATATATCCGAAAAAATGCTTCCACCACCTGTGAATTAATTAAGCAATGTTATATGAACTAGTACATATATAGTCCACATAGAATATAACATCGCTAGCCCCATTAAGAGATAAAAGAACATTGGTCAATTATTACTAAAAGCATGTGCATTACTCTATCACTACACCATTTATGTAATTATCCTACAATGCACAGAAAACAACGAAACACTAAAGCATCATGAACCATTAATGAATATGCATTCTCATATTGATGAAAAAAGGCAACCACGTAAGCTCTTAATTTAGATGACGTTAAGCACTAGAAATGTAGTGGTAACTAGACTTTTG
>NW_021256912.1:0-797 GCF_002162155.2 Triticum dicoccoides | reverse complement strand
CCTGTCGCGTCGACGCTGCCCCACCGACTTCACCGGCGTCGCCACGCCCCGCCCCGCGTCGGACGCCGCCCTCCACTCCGAAACCGGACCGAACCACGACCTCTCCCTCGTCACCGAACCTCGTCGCCTGGAGCTCGATGCGCCGCCGCCTGGACCTCGCCGGCCTCCCCGCCCGGACCGCACGCCTTCCTCGTCCTCCTCCCCGTCGGACCACCTCGAGCTTCGCCGCCCGATCCCCTGCTCCGAACGTGAGCACCTCCTCTTCCACCTCTCTCTCTCCTGTAGCCGGATTGGCCATGCTCGCGCTCTCCCGCTCGCACCCGGCCCTCCCCCTTGCCGCTCCTTACTGCTGCTGCTTGCGGCCTTGTCCAGGGCATGCCCTGTGCGGCCCTGCCCACTGCCGCATAGCCACCATGCTCGCCGGCCCCGCCGCTCACTGTGCCCCCCCCCCTTGGTGCTGTTGCTCGAGCAGTGGCCGTGGCCACAGCCGCCGCCGGCACCGGACCCCGGTAGCTCGCGGCTGCGCCATTCGGGCAGCGCCCAACGCCCAGGCCCGGCCTTCGCTCGGGCGCCCGCACGCCCCAGCCACCGAGCGGGCTGGTGCCCGCACCCGTTTGCCAGCGCCCGTTTGGCCCCTTTCGGCCATTGACAGCGGGACCCCACCCCCAGAACGGATTAATAAAAAAAGGAATTAAAAAGTTAATAATAATATATTAAAAATAAATAATAAATAAAATTATTAAATTAATTAATTAATTAAAGGATTAATTAACTTAATTAATCTTGCTTAATTAACC
>NW_021256911.1:0-418 GCF_002162155.2 Triticum dicoccoides | reverse complement strand
GATGCATCTCATTCAACACATGCATTAAGTCACGGGCGTCGTCTCGGCGTTATACCTTCGAAGCGTGCGTTTTCGGAGCGGTTCGAGTCGTCGAGGGAAGTAGTTGTTCACGGCGACGGTAGAGGTACTCATTCATTTCGTAGATGTCCAGGGTCGTCGGTAGAGGTACACGTTTCGGAGAGGAACTTGTCGTATCCATGTAGTCGTTCACGTGTGACCGTGGTGTAGTCGTACATGTCGGCGATAGTGGAACTTGGCGGTCTCGACGGTCATCGGGTACTTGTTGGTCCGGTCTTGGCGTCCGCAATCGTAGTGGTACTTGGCGGTTTCGTGTAGTCGAACTTGACGGAGAAAACGTCCTCGAGGGTAGTCGTGGTACTTGGGGTCTTCGGACTTGCCGGTCTCGGTTCTTGCGACG
>NW_021256910.1:0-1159 GCF_002162155.2 Triticum dicoccoides | reverse complement strand
AAACTCACATAACGGTAGAATTGGAAGCGTATCAACAAGGACCCAAATGTCCATATTGTCTTTGGCGATGTTAGGATCACCAAGATCCATGGTGACAAGCATACCCTCATGAAAAGCACACGTCTTGTAAAGTGCTTCCCAATTCGGGCAACCAAAATGAGTTACGCTCTCAGAATTGTATAGATTTACATCAAAATCCGTACCATGATGGGTCCTTAGGTGAATTATCCTTGTTTCCATAGTTTCATGATCTTCAAAATCCATCCTCTCCAAGATATAGCGTCTTGCATGGCATGGGATAAGCTAGTCGAATTGTAAAAGATAAAAATTACACGTTGAAGAAGCAGAAGTCGTGCTTAATTACGAAAAAAATACTTGTCATCGTTGCGTACCGTTTCAACATCGAAGGCCTCTTGGAGCTTAATGCTGAAGCACCGACCATCTACTAGGTGAGGCCTGTCGCACAGACCCCGGTTGTCGCTGCAACAGCCGCACTTCGCTGGGAGACTTTCGTCGTCTGACGACGACATTTCCTAGGTTCTTAATTCAAAGATTAAACTTGTACAATTAAATATATGTACTACAAAAACTAAATTAGATCATTATTATTCATCACGGGTTGACTATCGGTCTGTCGAGTCTTTTCTTGAAAACTCTCAGCACACGTGGTGTATACATTCGATCATTGGTGATGGTCGCTCCTCCTTTCGTTCCCAAGTGCATTACACCAAAATGTCTAGCACACGGGAACAAAGGAGAAGCGAACCCCACGACAATAGTCAGGATTCTTCGTCCTCTCATATATGGTGGAGATTCTCTCTAACTGATTCCTCACTGATTTTTCGACCGCCAGTGATGGTCATTATTCCTCCTTCCTCTAGTGCAAAACAAAGGTCTAGCACAAGGACAAGAAGGAAAAATGACCCCCACGACAACAGCCGGGATTCTTCTTCTCTCATATATGGTGTAGACTTTCTCCCTCACTCATTTGTTGACTTTCATGTATGGAGCCTCGACAGACTTAAAGGCAACCCGAAATGTCTTCTAATTATCTTTCTAGAAAATCCAGGCCACTCGATATTTCCTACATATTCTAGCACAAGTCATGCCAAAATTCACGAAAAAAATCTGGCATGACCTTTGCTAAAAAATGACATAT
>NW_021256909.1:0-1138 GCF_002162155.2 Triticum dicoccoides | reverse complement strand
GGTTCCTCATCCGGTGCTGGTCCTCAGAAGCGCCGCGTGTGGGTGCCCAACACCGCCCTGCCACCCAGGTTCACACCGAGGCCATCCTTCCAGGCGCCTCGCCCCGTTCAACAGTCTGCTCCAGCCAAGCCCTATGGGGGTTCAACTAACAATGCTCCTCCACGTACCAGTTCCGTGACTTGTTTCAAGTGTGGGGAATCGGGTCACTATATGCGTGAGTGTCCCCAGACCAACCCCAATCAATCTGCTAAAGCTGTTGGCCGTGGCAAGCCGACAGGGAAAGTGTTTCATGCTAAACCGGTCACCGCTTCACGTGGCCATGTCAACTGTATCTCTGCCGAAGAAGCTCAAGAGGATCCCAACGTCGTTCTCGGTACGCTTCTTGTTAATTGCCACCCGGCATCTGTTCTTTTCGATACAGGAGCCTCTCATTCCTTTATATCTGAAAATTATGCTCGTTTGCATAAGTTGCATTCTGTGACATGCCATCCACTATGGAAATCTCTACCCCTGGTTCTAGATGGCAGACCTCTAGGGTAAGCTATGGAAATGAGATCCAAGTCGACAGACTTGTTTTCCTCGCATCTTTGATAGCCCTTAAATCTTCAGATATTAATATCATTCTGGGTATGGACTGGATGTCGGCTCATCATGCCCAAATTGATTGCTTCTCTAGGACTGTTCAACTCACCCATCCTTCGGGGAAGATAGTCCATGTCTTGACCCGAATAGCCAAGCGACAATTATATTCTCTTAACGCCAGGCCTTTGCCAGACCTTGAGGACGTTCCGGTAGTCCGTGACTTCCCGGATGTCTTTCCAGAGGAATTGCCAGGTGTTCCACCTGACAGGGATGTTGAGTTCGTAATAGACCTCATTCCAGGAACCGTTCCGATTGCTAGAAGACCTTATAAGATGGCACCACTAGAACTAGCCGAGCTTAAGAAACAACTCGATGAGTCCTTCAAAAAGGGTTTCATCCGACCTAGCTCTTCTCCGTGGGCTTGCCCCGTCCTATTCGTCAAGAAGAAGGATGGTACGGACCGGATGGTTGTAGATTACCGACCTGTCAACTTGGTCACAATCAAGAACAAATACCCGCTTCCCAGGATCAACGACCTGTATGATCAGCTCGCTGG
>NW_021256908.1:0-1013 GCF_002162155.2 Triticum dicoccoides | reverse complement strand
TGACAGGTCATGCAGAGGATAAAAGGGGTTCAACTACCGCAGCATGTAACAGTTGAAACGGTGTTGTCCTAATGCAGTAAAAGAGAGCAGGAGCGAGAGAGTGGGATTGTATCGGAATGAACAAGGGGGTTTTGCTTGCCTGGCACTTCTGAAGATAACATTGAGTCTTCATCAGTGTCAACGATCACATCATCGGTATCACGTCTATCGAGAGGGGACAAATACCGGCAACACAGAAAGGAACACAATCAATGCAATGCACAATATGATGCATGATCATGACATGGCAAAATGGATGTGTTTTGGGCTAATGCAACTAGCAACAGATTAAATGAAGTTGGTTTGAATATAAGATTCAAATTCAAACTCCATATGTGATTATTCAAATGCCATTTAATTGATTTGTGCTAAACAGCACCTATAAGTTGTTCTAACATGCATGAAAATGGTACAGATGGATTCCTTGAATTTTTCTGATAATTTTTCATATATGATTTATTTAATTTGGAGTTACGGTTAATTTTCTATGATTTATTGAAGTTTTAGGCATTTTCTGTAATTTCCTGAATATTTAGAATTAAAATAATTCCAGAAAATGAATTATGGCGTCAGCATGACCTCATGCTGACCTCAGCAGGTCAACGGGCGGTCCAGGTCAAACCTGACGTGTGGGGGTCCACACGTCAGTGACACAGGGGCTAATCCCGCGTTGACCCAGGCTTTGACCCGCTACGGGGCCCACTGTCAGTGTCACGGGGTTAGTTTAACAGGGTCATTAGTGCTAATGACAGCGCCACGTCACTGGCCACCGGAGTTCGGCCGGCGGCGACCCGAAACGCGGCGGAAGTTCACCGGGGTTGCGCTACGGGCGGCGGTTGGACGCGCGAAGGGCACCAGAAGGTAGCCCGTGCCCGTGCGCATCTAGGGGGGCCAACGGGAGGTGCGGGGGTGGCCGGGGTTCGCCGGAATGGAGCCCGAGGCGGCGCCGGAGTTCGGACCTCGGCGAAAACAGC
>NW_021256907.1:0-651 GCF_002162155.2 Triticum dicoccoides | reverse complement strand
GTGTTCACATGATGGTGGAAGTCCGGTAATATGGAAAATTCTGATGAGTTGTTGTTGAGCCCATCAGCAGCATTTTTGTCTCCCCCATGATTCATGCTGAACATCAACCTAGTGTTGAAAACCTTGTAAGCAATGCCTTCGTGTTCCGTTCATGAAGCTTATGCTTGGATGAAAGAAGTGACTTTCTCCAAGTTCAAGTGCACTAGGTGTAAGTTGCCGCAATGAATTTGAGAAAGGTTTGTTTTGTTTCCCTTGGAATCATCCCAAATCGGTCATGCATACGTACGAAGTATCCCAAACCTTTTTTTTTGAATTTTTTGCCTCTAGATCTTGAAAGCCCCGTAACTTTTTTTGTGTTAGGTTTTTGGGGATTTTGGAAATGTTTAACGGGGTTCTCCCAGTTAAATTCGGATGTAACTTTTCGAGTAGATGATTTTTCAAATATAAAACTTTTTAATCCGAGTTCGTATGCAAAAGTTATGCCCATTTTACAAATTTCCAGAGAGATTTTGCAAATAGAGTCGAAATTTATATTTGTAAATTTTCACAACAACTAGACCACATATCACATGGCAAATTATATTCTTTTATTTTTTTTGACATTTTTATCTTTTAAAAAAAAACTGAAAAGGCGGTCCACAGGGGGGGGGG
>NW_021256906.1:0-732 GCF_002162155.2 Triticum dicoccoides | reverse complement strand
TAGCGTAACGCGAGTCGAGGCGGACGTCGTCGCGGTAGCGAGGACGGACGTCGAGACGAGCACGTGACACCACCGCCACCCTGTCTTAGCGTAACGCGAGTCGAGGCGGTCGTCGTCGCGGTAGCGACGACGGACACCGAGACGAGCACGTGACAGCACTCCCACCATGTCTTAGCGTAACGCGAGTCGAGGCGGTCGTCGTCGCGGTAGCGACCACGGACACCGAGACGAGCACGTGACACCACTGCCACCCTGTCGTAGCGTAACGGAGTCGAGGCGGACATCGTCGCGGTAGCGACGACGGACGCCGAGACGTGCACGTGACACCATTCCCACCCTGTCTTAGCGTAACGCGTGTCGAGGCGGTTGTCGTCGCGGTAGCGACGATGGACGCCGAGACGAGCACGTGACACCACTGCCACCCTGTCTTAGCGTAACGCGAGTCGAGGCGGACGTCCTCGCGGTAGCGACGATGGACGCCGAGACGTGCACGTGAAACCATTCCGACCCTGTCTTAGCGTAACGCGAGTCGAGGTGGACGTCGTCGCGGTAGCGACGACGGACGCCGAGACGTGCACGTGACACCATTCCCACCCTGTCTTAGCGTAATGCGAGTCGAGGCGGACGTCGTCGCGGTAGCGACGAGAGACGACGAGACGAGCACGTGACACCATTCCTACCCTGTCTTAGCATAACGCGAGTCGAGGCGGACGTCGTCGCGGTAGCGATGAC
>NW_021256905.1:0-478 GCF_002162155.2 Triticum dicoccoides | reverse complement strand
AAAAAAAGTTTATTGACTTGAGTCAACCATTCGCTTTTGAAAAAACAAGAAAATTGTGAATTCAAAACATTTCATGAATATTGAAAAAAAGTTTATTGACTTGAAAAGAAGTCCATCAATTTTGAAGCAAAATTCATCAAAATTGGAAAATTTCATAAAAAACTAAATAATCATCAAATTTGAAAAAATACTATGATTTTGAAAAATTTCCACCAAATTTGGAAAAAGTTCATCGAATTTCAAAAGAAACTCATCAATTATTTTTATAAAATCATCAAATTTGGAAAAAGTTCATTGGTTTTGAAAAAAAGTTAACAGAAAAATGAACAAAAATGATTAATTTTGAAAATAAATTCACAAGTTTTAAAAAGTGCATCAAATTTGAGGAAATTTCATTGTTTAAAAAAATTGGGATTTGAAAAAGAAAATGTTTTATATAAAGAAAAGAAAATAGAAAAGAAACAAGAAAGAAAAAAAA
>NW_021256904.1:0-675 GCF_002162155.2 Triticum dicoccoides | reverse complement strand
TGATAGATTTGAAAATAGTTCATGAATTTCGAAAAATTGAAGAAAATTTGTGAATTAAAAATATCATGAATTTGAAAAATTTCACCAATTTTTAAATAGTGTGTGGATTTAAAAAGGACAATATTTTATAAAAAGTTCACGAATTTTACAAAATTTCAAAAGAATTGGAAAATTTCATGAAAAATGGAAAAGTTCTTATTTTTTCTAGATAAAATCACAAATTTTAAAAAAACTTCATGGGTTTTGAAAAAGTTTATAAAAACTGAAATGAATTTGTGAATTTGAAAAACATTCATGCATTTGAAAAAAGTTAAGAAATTTGAAAAAAGTTCATGAATTAAAGAAGTAGTTTACAATTTTAAAAAGAGTTCACAAATTTCGAAAAAGGAAAAGAAAGAGAAAGAGAAAAAGGAAAAAATAACAAAAACTGGCCGAAACAAAACCGAAAAATATGTGCCTTCTAGGCGCAGAACATGAAAGAAAAGAAGTATTAGTATGCATAGTAGGTGAGCAGTCCGTGTTGGTTACTGTGTTTGGATGGAAACATTGAGGTTCCTACTTTGAATCTCACTACCTGCAACATTTTTGAAGGTTCGGTAAAATGGGCCAAGCCCAGGACGCAAGGGGGTGTGCATTGGTTTGTTGAGTTGCCTTTAGGCGTTGGGGTCTCGTTTA
>NW_021256903.1:0-1038 GCF_002162155.2 Triticum dicoccoides | reverse complement strand
CATTAATTTGGGCTACGCTAAGAACAGCGTTGGCTATAGATTTCTAGTAGTGAAATCTGAGGTACCTGACCAGAAGATCGGTACAATTATGGAGTCTAAGGATGCTACATTCTTTGAGGATATTTTTCCTATGAGAGATATGCAAAGCACTTCTAGACAGGAATCTGAGGAGACTCCTGAACCTGCCATCCCTATGGAATATTATGAACAAACACATGATGAAAATCCCGAGGAGGATGACGAGGAAACCCTTGGTAGGGGCAAGAGACAAAGGACTGCAAAGACCTTTGGTGATGATTTCTTCGTGTACCTCGTGGATGATACTCCCACTTCTATTTCAGAAGCGTATGCCTCTCCAGAAGCTGACTACTGGAAGGATGCGGTCCGTAGCGAGATGGATTCCATCATGGCTAACGGGACATGGGAGATCACTGACCGTCCCTATGGTTGCAAACCACTGGGATGTAAGTGGGTGTTCAAAAAGAAGCTTAGACCCGATGGTACGATTGAAAAGTACAAGGCTAGGCTTGTGGCCAAGGGCTATGACCAGCAAAAAGAGGAAGATTTCTTTGATACTTATTCACCTGTGGCTAGACTGACCACCATTCGAGTATTACTCTCGTTGGCGGCCTCACATGGTCTTCTCGTCCATCAGATGGATGTTAAGACGGCTTTTCTAAATGGAGAGCTAAAGGAGGAAATCTACATGCAACAACCTGATGGCTTTGTGATAGATGGTCAGGAAAGAAAGGTGTGTAGGTTGATAAAATCTTTATATGGCCTGAAACAAGCACCTAAGCAATGGCATGATAAGTTTAATACAACTCTGACATCTGTTGGTTTCGTTGTTAATGAGGCTGACAAATGTGTATACTATCGCCATGGTGGGGGCGAAGGAGTTATACTGTGCTTGTATGTTGATGACATACTGATATTCGGAACAAACCTCAAAGTCATTGAGGAGGTCAAATCGTTTCTATCTCAGAACTTTGAGATGAAAGACCTTGGTGTGGCTGATGTTATCTTGAACATCAAGCT
>NW_021256902.1:0-448 GCF_002162155.2 Triticum dicoccoides | reverse complement strand
AAACTCCTCATGAGCATAAATTAGGTTTGGTACTGTTCTGCCCTAAACAATATTTTAGAGTTGTTAAACATGCAAGATGATGCCACCATGTTAAACTAGGCAAAATTCTACCCCATTTACATATAAAGTTTATTAAAATTGGAGTTACGGTTATTTAGTTATGAATAAAATCATTTTAGCATGGCATAGGAGCAAATTTAATCAAACATCATTTTAAACATTTTAAATATAGATGAAAGTTGGATATTATTAATCTACACAAAATTCTGAGCAAGTTTCATATATAAAACATTTTAATCCGATGCACGGTTCTTGAG
The DNA here is from genome assembly GCF_002162155.2 of Triticum dicoccoides. Lineage (NCBI taxonomy): Eukaryota > Viridiplantae > Streptophyta > Magnoliopsida > Poales > Poaceae > Triticum > Triticum dicoccoides. The sequence goes on along the minus strand of NW_021256902.1, from coordinate 131 downwards.
TTATTAAATGCATGAACTAGGGGGACTAAACTGTAAAACTGGCAGTCTCAGGAATAATAGGAAAAATTCAGGCGCTGAAAAAAAACACATGACGGGCTGAATCTGGGGCAAGCCCAACAGGTGAAAAAAAA
>NW_021256901.1:0-1608 GCF_002162155.2 Triticum dicoccoides | reverse complement strand
GAGAGAGAGAGAGAGAGAGATTAAACACATAGCTACTGGTATAAACCCTCACCCCGAGGGTGGACTACTCCCTCCTCATTATGGTGGCCGCCGGGATGATAAAGATGGCCACCGGTGATGATCTCCCCCTCCGACATGGTGCCGAAATGGGGTCTAGATTGATTTTCGTGGATACAGAGGCTGGCGGCAGAGGAACTTCCCATCTAGGGTCTTCGTGAGGGTTTTTGGAATATTTGACGATTTATAGGGCGAAGAGAGGGTGCGGGAGGCCACTGAGGTCGGCACAACCCAGCGGGGCGCGCCCTGGTGGGTTGTGCCCCCCACGGGTGTGGCACCTTGGCTCAGAGAAACTGGAACACCCCGTATTCCAGCCCAGAGATCGAGGAGAAGTCTCTGGAATACGACATTGCTTGACATAGAACAAATTAGCTCTTATTACAAAGGATAAATACACAGGTCTGATGTTTCAAAGGTTCACATCAGCACGGTGACACTACGCCTGCGATACTACGCTTGCTCTATGCTAGCAGCGGAACAACTCGTAGCAGCGGAAATCTTCTAGCAGCGGAACAACGACGAAGGTAGTGAACTCCACTCCACAGGGACTCTGGCTGGGACACGATCTAGCTCGCACGAACGGAAACCACGATAAGCAATCAAGCAATCATGACATCACCTGCAATCTGGCATGACATGCCAGGTCAGTACATTGAATGTACTTGCAATCTCACAACAACCAAAAACATCAAGGCAAGACAACAACATAGCATTAATCAGGTTAATTAAATTAATAGCTACCATGATGAAGCAACTAATAATCACGATATGAACTACTAGAATATTGATAAGCCATCATCTCAGATCTCAAGTACCACATGAACCATCTCACACTTGGCTAACCGGCCAAGAAATATACCATCTCGATCACCTCGTGACCAAAACAAAACGGTGATCACTCACGGATCACAAACGGAACCACACTGGGTTCAACGGGTTACCTCGTAACCAAAAAGTGATCATTCACAGATCACAAACGGAACATCCACATGATCACCTCGTGACCACATCACAAACTGAATGATCCTTCTCAAGATCATCCCAACATCTAAAGATATACCTTCAAACACCCACCTTCCCGGCAACTACGCAACTTTATTCTTGTAGACTCGTGTTGGGCCTCCAAGCACAGAGTTTTGTAGGACAGTAGCAATTTTCCCTCAAGTGGATGACCTAAGGTTTATCAATCCGTGGGAGGCGTAGGATGAAGATGGTCTCTCTCAAACAAAGAGAAGAACGTGCATCAACCCCTATGCATAGATTACCCCAATGTCACCTTGGGAATCGGCGAGTTGAGTGCCAAAACATATATCAAGTGAATCAAAATAATGCCCCATTGTAACCACGGGTATTCATATGCAAGACATATACCAAGTGTCCTCAAATCCATAAAATTATTCAATCTGATAAAACGAAATCTCAAAGGGAAAACTCAATTCATCACAACAATATAAAGAGGGGAAAACACCATATGATCCAACTGTATTAACAAAGCCCGTGATACATCAAGATCATGAGATCTCAAGAACACGAGAGAGAGAGAGAGAGAGA
>NW_021256900.1:0-684 GCF_002162155.2 Triticum dicoccoides | reverse complement strand
TACTCGTTATCATAATAACATGTCATACTCGTGATCATCATAGTCATCTAACCAACCGTACTTAATTGTTCTTAGCACATGATCATGAGTACTAGCTAGGACCTAACTACCCTCTCTAAGGTAAAATAGAATAAAACAAGATAGGCCCTGACTCTCCATTATGGAGAATGGAGACTATCATGTCTCCAATTCTTGCGCTTCGCACAACGTTGCTTCCAAGTAGCTCCCTACGATTGTCCATACATTTTTTCCATGCTTTGGTTGTCATGTCCTCATCGGTTTTAGAAATCCGGTATGAATAGTAGTGAAGCCTACATAGACCTGGTCGTAAGCTAATAACATCAAGGTGACCTTTCAGAAGCATGAGATGAGGCACAACATCCTTCGGGATTTTCTGTTGATAAACATAGTAATAATGTCGTAGTTAGCAATGTAGTTTAGCTATAGAAGAATCTATGCAAGAGAGGCACGGATGTTGTAATAGTAAAAAATCTTACCATGTCATCTCCATGGATGTTACCGTAGGTCAGCATGTGAACTAGTGGCACGTAGTGACCATAATGTGTAGGAGTTTGATAATTGATATTGTAATTCTCAACATCAATAATAAATGAGATAAGATGATCTTTCTCCTGATAAGTTAATTCTGCGTCATCGGTGTAGTAGGTTCTGTCTACCATCTTC
>NW_021256899.1:0-625 GCF_002162155.2 Triticum dicoccoides | reverse complement strand
GATTGTTCCTTCAACTACTAGGCATACTATGACAACCACATCCGTTGTTGTCAGGACTACATCACCTCCACCATGTGACACATCGCCCCCGAGAGTGGCTACATCATCTGAGTTGATCATAAGAGGTAATGACAAAGGTACTGATCTTCCATCTCTACATGAGAATGATGAATTCCTTGTCAATTTGAATGCACCATCTGATGAGCTACCCACTACTTTGATCACACCACCTATTTTAGAGGACTACGTTGATAATTTGACTTTGCCATGTGATCAAACAACTGAAATACCAACAATTTTGAGTGCACCCATTGAATTAACTATTGATGCAAAAGAACTGTGACGCCCGGATAATTAGGCTACAGTAATTCCATGTTAACGATGCCATGTCACTTTGATTACTGTTAGTAATCTCGCGTTAGTTCGAAACGATTCAAATTCAAAATCAAAATCAAGCAAACAATAAAAGTTTTTCAAAAATTAAAACAAAAGTGTTCGGGAGATGCCATATTTTACATAGGTCAATATGGTGTAATAAACACAATTTTATAAACTGCCTAAGTATTTTAAAATAAATAAAGACAGAAAAGGAAAATAAATAAAAGAAAGAAACTAACAGAACAAA
>NW_021256898.1:0-1133 GCF_002162155.2 Triticum dicoccoides | reverse complement strand
CTCCGAGTTCAACTCGTTTATTGTCAATGGTCTTGATGAGGAGTATGATGCCTTAGTCGAGATCATCAACGAGCGGGGCAACTCGACACCCATGCTGGCACACGAGGTTTTCTCTCGGCTCCTTCTCACTGAGCAACGGGTCGAGACTCGCCGCACCAGGGGCACTGGCTCCCTCTCGGCCAACGCCGCCACCAAGGGTGGCCGCTCTTCTTCATCACCCCGGTCTCCCTTGGGGCTGCCACCGTCGCCCGCCTCGGCCCCCCCACCTACTGCGACCTTACCGGGGGCTGGCGGTCCACGTGTGTGTCAGCTTTGTGGCCGCGATGGGCACTGGGCCTCCAAGTGTCATAAGCGCTTCCAGCGAAGCTTCCTTGGTCTTGGCAATGACGGCAAAGATACACGCAACAATGCCCGTCAGGTCGCCATGGCTGATAGTCCCGCGCCGCAGAAGCAACAGGGACACACTCAGTCCTACTCCATCGATCCACACTGGTACATGGACTCTGGGGCGACAAAGCATCTAACCAGCAAGATGGGGAAGCTTCACACTCGTGAACCCTATCATGGCTCCGACAAGATCCACACCGCCAATGGAGCAGGTATGCACATCTCTCATATTGGTCAAGCATCTCTTCTCACTAGACATGCCAATAGGAGTCTTCAGCTTCGCAATGTTCTCCGAGTTCCATCTGTGACCCGTAATCTTCTTTCAGTTCCTAAACTCACACGTGATAATAATGTGCTTTGTGAATTTCACCCTTTTGATCTTTTTATTAAGGATCGGGGCACGAGGGACATTCTTCTTAGTGGGCGGTTGTGCCAGGGCCTCTACCGTCTGGAGCATCCTGGTGTCGCTCGTGTTTTCAGTGGAGTTCGGGTCTCTCCGTCACAGTGGCATGCTCGTCTTGGTCACCCGGCCACACCTATTGTCCGTCATATTTTGCGTCGTCATGAGCTTCCTAGTTTGTCTAGTCATAAAGATGTAGCAGTGTGTGATGCTTGTCAGCAGGGGAAGAGTCATCAACTTCCTTTTTCGGAGTCCAGTCGTGAGGTGAAACATCCTTTAGAACTTGTGTTTTCAGATGTATGGGGTCCTGCTCAGACTTCTGTCAGTGGTCATAATTACTATATCA
>NW_021256897.1:0-638 GCF_002162155.2 Triticum dicoccoides | reverse complement strand
TGTGGAGTAACAACATAGCCAAGAAAAGATACTCGGTCGGTGCAAAAGGTGCACTTCCCAAGGTTACCAAACAAACGTGCATCACGTAGAGCAATAAAAACAGTACGTAAATGTTCCAAATGTTCTTCCAAAAATCTGCTATAAATCAATATGTCATCAAAGTAAACTACCACAAATCGTCCAATGAAAGCACGTAAAACTTCGTTCATTAGTCTCATGAAAGTACTAGGTGCATTAGTTAATCCAAAAGGCATGACTAACCACTCATATAATCCAAACATAGTTTTAAATGCTGTTTTCCATTCATCTCCCAATTTCATACGAATTTGATGGTAGCCACTACGCAAATCAACTTTGGAGAATATTGTAGAGCCACTCAATTCATCAAGCATATCATCTAGCCTAGGAATAGGATGACGATAACGAATAGTAATATTATTAATGCCTCTACAATCAACACACATACGTGATGTACCATCCTTTTTTGGCACTAGAATAATAGGAACAGCACAAGGACTAAGGGATTTGTCAGGACCCCGACTCGATGTCACATCGATCTAGCCGGTAACACCTCATATCACTTTGCGGCCTCACGCACGGTATCCTCACGGGTGTCGCCTTACCTTTGCCCCGGGACC
>NW_021256896.1:0-972 GCF_002162155.2 Triticum dicoccoides | reverse complement strand
TGGGAACCCGGAATCCGGGAGCACCCCACCATCTCTAGCATGTTGCACACATCCGCACGCCTCCTTTTGCACCGGTATCTCTGTGAGCTACCGGTACCGATATGTTGCCGTGGCATCATTTTCGGATATGTTGTCGTGGCATCATTTTCGGATATGTTGTCGTGGCATCATTTTTGGATATGTTGCCGTGGCACCATTTTCGTTATCGTTGCCGTGGCACCCCTTTCGTTCCACCACGGTGACAAATGCCTCGTATCATGCTCATGTCAACATTTTCATAAAAATTGCATAAACTTCCATATGTCATCCGCATCATGATAACAACATTTAAAATGTTTAAAATTGCGTTTGCATTAAACTACTAAATGACATGAGGACTTTCCGGAATTGTTGTTTGTTGTTTTCGGCCTCATTTAAAATTGCCTACCTATGTAGTTTTATTATGCTTCACCCCTTTTGCCATGTTTAATGACATTTAATATTGTTGGGTACATAACCGAGAGAGAATTAAATAAGTGATGTGGTGTTTTGTCAATATGCAACTCGTTGCATATTGAGTTCCACTTAACTTGTAGTGTTGTTTTTGCATATTGCCATGCCATGCCTCTTTAAATCGGACATGCATCATATTTGGTTGTGCATCATGCCATGTTATGCTTGTGTGTTTACCATGTTGTTTGCTTCTTTTCGGTTTGCTTCTCTCGTTAGCTTCGGTTTCGTTCCGGAGTTGTGAGGATTCGTTCGACTACGTCTGTTTGTCTTCTTCATGGACTCGTTCTTCTTCCTTGTGGGATTTCAGGCAAGATGACCATTACCCTTGATATCACTTCTATATTTGCTTGTTAGTTGCTTCGTTCTATCGCTATGCTGCGCTACCTATCACTTGTTTTCCATGCCTCCCAAATTGCCATGTCAGCCTCTAACCTTTTCACCCTTCCTAGCAAACCGTTGTTTGGCTATGTTACCGCTTTG
>NW_021256895.1:0-2013 GCF_002162155.2 Triticum dicoccoides | reverse complement strand
CCAGTCGTTCGCAATACATGCACACACACGTGCGCAAGCGCGGAAAACTCTGACACCCCAAAAGGTCATCTAGGCCCTCAAACAGGCCCCGCGAGCTTGTTGGTCGAAAAAGCGTCCAGAATTCTATAGAAACCGACAAGGGACCGTACTTGCATTCTGTGGTGGTGTTTACTTCCCGGGGCCAGCCTGGTCAACGTGGAGACACATCTTCTCACTGGAGCGGTGGCCTGGCAGATGCCCTAGTGAGATAAACGTATTTTCTCCTGCCTGATAGTTTCCCACCCAAAATTTGCCCTCCCAATTTTGTTTTCGGGGGCGGAGGTGAAGGTGAAGCCTAGCCGCGCCACCGTTGTTATCGTTGTTATACTCAAGCTCCATCCTCGTCTCCTCCGTTGTGCGTCTTGGCTTTCCATGTGGCTCCAGTGGTTGCTTCTTCCTAGAATCCAACATAGATAAGCCACTGGACATAATTTTGTGTGACGCAGTATTGGATACAGGCATGTTTTTCATCTTTATTACACAGGGGGTGGGGGCCTAATGTTTGCGCCATGAGTGCTCTAGCCTAGTAGTTCAAGTCCAGACCAAGAAAAGAAGTATATACAGAGAGCGACGTCGGACACTCTTGATTTAACATGTGTCAAGCATGACTCAATATCTTAGCAAAAAGGATCAAACACATAGTGAAAGGGATCAAATACAAATGTTTGTTAGCCAAACCTCATGACTGATATATCATATAGCATGCGATAATATATCCAAACCTCAATATCTTAGTAAATAGCAGCTCCGGCTCGAACTACATAAAACCTCGACACAGAAAAATAGTTTTTGTTTACCACGAGATCCGCATGCAAGTCAATTGACAGGTTCAACCGTTTTTTTTTTCATGGAGCGTGCACGCACATTGACAGGTTCTTTTTCTGTTTTTAATAGTTTGGATTTATTTGTTGAGATTAATTGTTTGGATCCTTCACACATCGATAAAAAATTTCGAGTCCATAACATGAATGTGTTAGTGTGCACACATGTCTTTGTTGTCCGAACTATGCATATATCGGGTTTTTGTTTTAAGGTTGAATTTGACTCATCTCTAAACAAAAAGTTAAATTTGACTCTATTTATGTCCACCACGAACTCATACTGACTAGCTACTAGGACGCGAAAACTGGAAGGGAAACAAACACCATACATACATGAATAAGGATTAGGTAATGTTGGATTACTATATATATACAGATTATGACACACGGAGAAATATATATAAGTGTCTCCAGGCGATATTGATCCCAGTAGTCAATATCAAAACACAAGTCATGTGTATGTGGGTTTTTTCTCCCGTTCCAATGCACGGGCAGTTGTCCTAGTGTAGAGCCAAGAAAGTGGCGCCTTTTGGAAAGCGAGGAGAAATGGACACGATGGGCTAGGGATGGTATTTTACGTTCTCTCATTGAAGTACATTATTGATAGAGTTAAAATATATCATAATGATATTACTTGTGGCAAGAGCTTGCGAGCCGGAGTTGGCAATGATGTAAAGCAACGCCAGGACATGGATAAAAGCGAAGCTAGTGATGAATTAGGTGAAGGGAGATGATTGGCGGACATAGGAGGGGAGGAACTTAACATGTTTACTTTGGTACGGTATTTTATGTTTGCTCAAAGAAGTACATTATTGGTTAAGTTTGAAGGATACCATCAGGTGGAGCTCAAGCATTCGCTGTTTTATGGAGATGAGCAACCGGTGTGCTAAAGGAGCCAATTAATCATATTTTTTTACATATTCAAAGAAGTACAATATTGGATAATGTAAAAGAAAGGTTCCTCATGGGGCTTCTTGTGCCGGAAATGTACCTCGGTGTGTCCTTGGCCTCTTTTAGATGAGAGTCATCTTGGTGTGCGAGCTTATCCTAGGACCATGGGTTGCTGAGATCAGTGTCATCTTGGTAGGCTGCCGGAGGTTTTCTTTAGCCAAGATGCATTGAGTGTGGTTGTTGGTTCAGTTGATGCTCTCTC
>NW_021256894.1:0-1132 GCF_002162155.2 Triticum dicoccoides | reverse complement strand
GATTCGGACTGCACAGACACACCTGACTCAAAACGCACACAAGTTTTTCATACGGACTCCGAATTGGGTGATTCTTGTTTTGTTGGAAACTAGATTTCGTGCACTTTCCAACCCAATTGGAATCACCTTCAAATTCGTCCGGAGCGTTGAGTTGTGGACGAAACAATCTGATGCTGCAGCAGAATCCGAGTCAAACTACAAGTCCAAAGGTGTTACATCACATCCACTTGGGCCCATTGGCCTTGTACGACCTAGATTTAGTTTTAGGCTGCCTTGGGACGTCCTCCCACCTCCTTGGCCGCCACCCCTTGATCCTATATAAGTAGATCCATCTAGTAGCTTTTCCTTGGATTTGTTTAGTTAAAAGTTAGCCATTGCAACTTCGTGTACTTCGTTTGTGTCCAACGACCAGACCAAGACCGCTTCCGGATCCCCACCATTATCAATACCTCATATATATTTGCAATATTCAGATTGCTTTTATCATATTCTTGCTCGTTCTTCGATTGCTTGCAGGAATAGACCTTCGTGGTCAGGTTGATCGTGCTCCGGCGTGGTCAATAACCTCAGGAGATTGGTTTAGCGATTGCTAAGGCGCAATGTCGTGCACGTTTGTAGTCGGATCGTCAAAGTCGTCTCCACCAAATCGATAGTTATCATCTCATCGAAAGATCGGGACACCCTCGCCTCTATCAAGTGGTATCAGTTTTCAGGTTGCTCGGTGAGAATTTCCAGTTTTTCCTAGATTAGATTTATTTTCTTACCTATTGTCCAAGAAAAAGCCACAAAAAAAAAGTTAGATCTATTCATCCTTTGTCCTAGCCAGACTGAGCCTTTGCAATTTTCTTTTCATTGTTTGCATTATTGAATTATCGGTTGCATCGCCGTGTCGAGTTGCTGGTCTTAGTGTCTAGTTCCTTTAGAGTTTCGAGTTCTGTTCACATTAGTCACGCAGCCGCTGCATCATTATTCCATCCGCTGTCCACCATCCCATCCACCAATTTCCACCACGTGCTACGCACTGTTTATTGTCATAATCATAGTTGAGGTCACTCACATCTTCGCCAGATCGAATCTGCATCTTATCTAGTTTGTCTTGGAAAGAGGGAGAAAAAGAAGATAAAGAAAAAAA
>NW_021256893.1:0-1590 GCF_002162155.2 Triticum dicoccoides | reverse complement strand
AAAGTATTCCCGGTGTTTCGTGTTTTCTGACAGATGAACCGGAGGGGGAAAGTTGCGTGTTCGGTATGCTAGGGGTGTGTGGCGGACGAACGGGCTGAGTAACCGGATTCGTCACGTCGTTCTGAGCAACTTTCATGTACAAAGTATTTTCATCCGAGTTACGGTTTATTTTATATTCATTTTTAAAGGTTTATTCAATTTATGGATTTATTTATATTCCAAATTTAACTAGTAATACTTTTGCCACATAATGCAGTGCTAGCCACAGCGTATGACGGGTGGGGTCAGGGTCAAAGTCAATAGTCCAGTTAGTAGTTGACTAGGTCAACGTTGACTAGTCAAACTGGCTGGTGGGACCCGGCGGTCATAGAGACAAGGTAAATCAGCAATTTAATTAATTTAACAGATTAAGTGGGGGGCCACATGTCATTGACATAGATATTTTTAAACGGGCTTTTAAATGAAATGGGTCCACATGTCATTTTCAGTTACTCAACTAAACAGTTTTATCAGGTTCTAATTAGGTGGTTAATCCGGGCGGGCCCACACGTCAGTGGGTCAACCCACTGTCAGACGTGTGTGCGCGTGTGCGTGCCCGACGGCGAGTTCAGTGAACGGCGGCGCCGCGCGGAGCCAGTGGCTCTGGCGACCAAAAGAGGCAGCCCCGGGTGCCAAACGGATAAGCGTGAGGCATCGCGTCGAGGGTGCCTTCGTCTGAAGCTAGGGGCCGCCGAAACAGCGCCGGTGGCAATGGAAGGCGGCGACTACGGCGGAGCTAGCGACAACCGGCACTGGAGGGCACGGGGAGAAGAGGGAAAAGGCCGTGGAGGGCCGGAGGCTCACAGCGGAAGCGGCAGGGTGCTCGATGGAGCCGGAGGATGTTGGGGCCGAGCAGATCGACGACGAGGTTAGCGGCTGCGGCCGACGGTGTCGGAGGAGGGGGCGCCGGTCGACGAGGGGACTCCGGCGAGGGGAGCAAGGCGAGGGAGGCCGGATCCGTGACGGGGCCTCCGGGATCCGTCCCTCTCCGGCAAGGAGGCGGCTTGGGCGAGCGGGACCCGGTGGAGGGGCGCCCTGCAGCCACGGCGAACGCCATGGCCGCAAGGAGGAGGGCTCTGGTGTGAGCTCCTCTGCTCGTCGCGGGTGCAGGCTTGTTGGCTATTGCGGTCACGCTGGCCGGAAGCTTGACGAGGAGGCTCGGGCGCGCTTGGAGACGAACGGAAGGTGGAGGAGAAGACCAGGGGCGGTGGTTGCCTTGCCGGCGAACAACAGCTGTGACCCGCCAGGGGAGAGGTGCGGGGAAGCGGGGGGGAGAGGAGAGATTGCGAGGGGGGTATGAGGCGCCTCGCCTCTGGTCTAGGTGTGTGGCGGCGCGAGGGAGATGGAGAGGGATCGAGCGAGAGGAGTGGGGGTCAAGTGGGTAAGGCTGGCTGCGGGCTAGGTTAAGGAGGGGAGCCGGGCTGGGCCTAGTTGTTTGTTAGATGGGCCAAGAGCCCAGTAGATTAGTTTAGTTTAGTTTTTTTTTTGTTTTGAAATATATTTACTATTTTCGTTAATCCTATATTGCATTATATTTTAAGTCTAAATGGT
>NW_021256892.1:0-387 GCF_002162155.2 Triticum dicoccoides | reverse complement strand
TGATTGAAAATTACAAGCATCTCATTTTTCCACTCATGAAAATACTCTCCATCAAGAATAGGCACTCTATGTCTAAGACTCCCCAAAGTAGACTCATCCATCTTCCTCCAATGGTGATTAAACCAAGGCAATGGATACCAATGCTCTGATACCACTTGTAGGACCTTGAGAAGAGGTGTCTAGAGGGGGGGGGGGGGATTAGACACTAAGTACCAAAGTTGTAGTTTTTAATTTCTTTAAGTTTAAGTGGAGTTTTAGGCACAAGTTTAACAATCACAATACATAGCAAGCAAGCATGCAAAGAGTATGTGAGCAGCGGAAAGTAAAGCATGCAACTTGCAGGAATGTAAAGGGAGGGGTTTTGGAGGATTCAAACGCAATTGGAGA
>NW_021256891.1:0-394 GCF_002162155.2 Triticum dicoccoides | reverse complement strand
GGTCAGGAGACCAAGTTCATAATGCAAACAAAACTCATGCCAAATCAGTTCATGCTTTCAAGGTGTTTGACAAAATGTCACAGGCACCTAGGCATTTCTTGGAGTGGCCAAATCTTCCAGAGTGGGGTCTCTTTAGATGGAAGAGAGGGTGGTGAGGTTAGTTTGTGAAAAGCACAAACTTGCTAGTGCCAGTTTTGCAGAACTTCAATTCTGGACAGGAGGTGAATGGCATCATTTCATGAACCAAAAATGATCCAATGGGTGCATGCTCCTGGACTTAGGGGTTTAGCATGGAGGACTACAAGTAGGAGAAAGCTCATGGGTAGAGGAGCAAGTTAGCAGATGGTTGTAGTGCAAATCACCAAGTTGCACCAGAATGAAGATGAGGATGATT
>NW_021256890.1:0-395 GCF_002162155.2 Triticum dicoccoides | reverse complement strand
CGTTCAGCACATGTTCAACTCAATGGCGTCCTCGCCTTCTCGATCCAGCAAGAGAGGCGAAGTTGTAGATGAGTTCCAGCAGCATGAAGGCACGGTGACGGAGCTGGTGAAACTATCCGCACGGCTTCGCCAAGCACAACGGATATGGACGGAGGAGAAACTAGAACTGGAGGGAGACCGGGCGCCGCACACGGCTTGGGGATCATGGTGTGTGTTTGAAGGAAATATACCCTAGAGGCAATAATAAAGTTTTTATTTTATATTTCCTTATTTCATGATTAATTTTTATTATTCATGCTAGAATTGTATTAACCGGAAACTTGATACATGTGTGGATACATATATAGACAAAATACAGTGTCCCTAGTAAGCCTCTACTAGACTAGCTCGTTGAT
>NW_021256889.1:0-526 GCF_002162155.2 Triticum dicoccoides | reverse complement strand
GGCGGGCTGGCCTAGGGAAGCCTTACCGGCGGCGCGCTGATCTGTGTTCTATAAATTACTTTGTTTTTCAATTCTTAACTCCAAAAAAAAATTCTTGTTTATATTTCTAATATTTAAAATCAAATCTCTTTTTTTCTATACTATTTCTAACAGTGTTTACTAAAATAAAAAAGTATGCCAAATTATGTTGTGTTTTATTTCATTTGTTCGTTCTCTTTTTTATATTGATAATATTTACGAAATATAAACTAAAATGGTGTTTTTTATTTCAATTCTTCATTCTAATATTTCTTATCTTTATTATATTTGAAATATTTTTAGTTTGTAAGATAAAATGTTCTGTTTTATTTCACTTCTTCATTCTAATATTTGTTCTCATATTTATATTTGAAATATTTTCAGAATGTAAGATAATATGTTATCTTTTATTTCACTTCTTCATTCTAATAGATCTTATCTTTTTTATATTTGAATTATTTTTTAAATGTAAGATAATATGTTGTCTTTTATTGCACTTATTCATTCA
>NW_021256888.1:0-798 GCF_002162155.2 Triticum dicoccoides | reverse complement strand
GAAACGGGCCAGAATCGGCCAAAACTGCTAGTGTTGATGACCGACATGTAAACACACTCTATGGTGCGTTAATCATGGAAATCACTCCGGGACCCCAAAACAGTCAGTAATAGTCCACGAAACGGGCGACAATCGGCCGAAATTATGATGGTCGATGACCGACATGTAAACGCACCTTGGGGTTCAACCACTAAGGAATCGCTTCGGGACCCCTAAATGATGAGTAATAGTCCACGAATCGGATCATAACTGGACAAAACTGTGAGTGTTGACAACAGAGACGCAAACGCAACGTGGGGATTGTAAATCGTGGAAATCGCTCAAGGACGCCAAAATGATGAGTAATAGTGCACGAAACGGACCAGAAATTGGCCAAAATTGTGAGTGTCATTGACCGCACATAAACGCACCACAGGGTTCGTAAATTGTGGAAATCACTCCGGTACCCCCAAAACTAAGTAATACTCTAAGAAACAGGCCAGAATCGGCCCAAACTGCTATTGTTGATGACCTACACTTAAGCACACCTTGGGGTTCAACAACCATGGAAAATCGCTTTGGGACCCCAAAACGGTGAGTAATAGTCCACGAAACGGGTTAAAATCGACAAAAACCGCGAGTGTTGATGACCGACACGTAAACGCACCCCGGGGTTCGTTAATCGTGGAAATCACTCCGGGACCCCAAAACAGTGAGTAATATTCTACAAAATGGGCAAGAATTGGCCAAAAGTGTGAGTGTTGATGACCAACACGTAAACGCACTCGGCGGTTCCTTAATCGTGGAAATCACTTCAAG
>NW_021256887.1:0-386 GCF_002162155.2 Triticum dicoccoides | reverse complement strand
GTGAGTGTTACTGTCGTGTGCATACTCGGTTTCCCTTATTACTCGAGCGAGGTTATAGTAAAGTAATTGATGAGTTATGCATGCGTGCGCAGATTCCACTATGTTCTTCTGGAGATTAAGCTTGAGCGGGGAGTAGTAAACGTCTTAGACTCGAGATGAAAAGATCCCAAAACCTATGCGGACATGACTAATTTGCTCAACAAGTAAGTTCAATCGATCATTATCGCACCAAATCGGCAACTTTTTGTTCATTTCCTGATATCTCAAGTAATAATAATTATTTTCTTTGTCTTGCAGGGTTTGGAAATAGTTCACCGCAGAAGTTCCGGGACTGTCGAAGGAGCTGCGATATACATACCCGAAAGTAAGTACAACTAGCTAGCTAG
>NW_021256886.1:0-634 GCF_002162155.2 Triticum dicoccoides | reverse complement strand
TTTCGCTCACAGCCCCAAACGATGTGTACAGGGTTCCGTGACACCAAACGGGCGCCCGGTTTACCCGGCCACGTGCCTACCGCATCACAGCCCACCCCTACGGTCAGCGCTGCGCACGGCCTCCAGCATACTACAAACACCAGAAACTACTTGCAACTCCTGGACAGAGGACAAGGGTGATCAAGAAGCCGAGAGGGTCCATTGGTTTCGGGCCCAATGCGTGGTAGTAGCTGAATCATGGATCACAAACACAGAACTCAGTTCCTGAGGACGGCTGCAATGAGACAACCCACCATGTACTCCTACATGGCCTCTCACCGCTACCTTTACCAAATCGTATTCACACACTTAGCTCACACATAGTAGGACATGTTCACACACCTCTGATTCATCCCCGATGAATCAGACCCGACTCAACTCTAAGCGGTAGCAGGCATGACAAACAAGCATGAATGAGTAGGCACAACAGGGCTCAAACAACTCCTACTCATGCTAGTGGGTTTCATCTATTTACTGTGGAATGACAGGTCATGCAGAGGATAAAGGGGTTCAGCTACCGCAGCAAGTAACAGATGAATCGGTGTTGTCCTAATGCAGTAAAAGGGAGCAGGAGCGAGAGAGTGGGATTTTATCG
>NW_021256885.1:0-798 GCF_002162155.2 Triticum dicoccoides | reverse complement strand
AACCGCGAAATTGAAAATCACTACAAAATGAACTATGAAAATGTTGAAACTTGGCATGGTATCATCATTTCACCCGCATAGCATGTGCGAAAGAGTAGAGAGGGTCACGGCAAAAACTGGACGCACTTCGTGTACAAACTGGACAATCTCTTTCGGAGTATCAGGGTTTCAGACGAGAACTCATCTGTTACACGGGCACTTCAATGTTTTTTAAACTTATTTGAACTCCGGACTTCTTTTGTGTTCAGTATGCAGCATTCAAAGCAACGTCATCAATTTCCAACATGTTCTAACATCATTTGTTGTTTTTCAGTCATTTACCTAATTGTTTAGAGAGCTAAATGACCGTGAAATTGAAAATCACTACAAAATGAACTGTGAAAATGTTGAAACTTGGCATGGTATCATCATTTCACCCGCATAGCATGTGCGAAAGAGTAGAGAGGGTCACGGCAAAAACTGGACGCACTTCATGTACAAACTGGACAATCTCTTTCGGAGTATCAGGGTTTTGGACGAGAACTCATCTGTTACACGGGCACTTCAATGTTTTTTAAACTTATTTGAACTCCGGACTTCTTTTGTGTTCAGTATGCAGCATTCAAAGCGACATCATCAATTTCCAACATGTTCTGACATCATTTGTTGGTTTTCAGTCATTTACCTAATTGTTTAGAGAGCTAAATGACCGTGAAATTGAAAATCACTACAAAATGAACTATGAAAATGTTGCAACTTGGCATGGTATCATCATTTCATCCTCATAGCATGTGCGAAAGAGTGGAGAGGGACACGGCA
>NW_021256884.1:0-1530 GCF_002162155.2 Triticum dicoccoides | reverse complement strand
AAATCATAATTCCTTTGCATTTGACAATTGAGTTAGTCAGTTGTTTCTATAATCTGATCTCCTTGCAATCTTCTTCCTCTAGTTGAGTACCGATGCTCACGTCAGATCCCTTGTGGACCACCAGATCCTTTGTTGGATTTTATCTGACAACGCCCTTCATATTCAATAACCTTGTGAGCCTTTCCTCTGATACATAATGCCTTTGGTAAATTGTATCCTCTGCTCTCTTAACCATGCTCTGTCTTCGAGCTTGAGTTAATTACTTCTAAAGATTCTGGTATATGATTCTAAGATGCCCCGATGGGTTGAACCTATGCCTTCCTTAATAGGTGTGAACTCGAAAGTTTTCACGAGTCGTACTCTTCTGGTATTTTGCCAGATAGAATTTCAAAACTACAACTTCATTGAGCGCGAGAAGTGAATGAAAGGTTGTGCATTGGAGAAGTGGGAGTCGACCTTGAACTTTGCATTCATGCCCATGGACACGATGTACATCTTCTCATCGAAGCTTCTCTTAAAATCAATTATTCCCTTGGTATAAGTTCATCTTATATCTGAGATCTGGCCTTTTTGCAATCGTGCTTCTGACCATGTTCTCCTTTAAATATCATGTCCTGTGCAAGTTTAAGCATTTGTCTTCTATAGAGCAATACCCCAGTTCAACTTCTAGTTTGATCTGTCGTCGAGTATTACCACCTGGTATCTCGAGATTATCTTGGAACTGCATAATTTCTTATGAGTTCTTCATCAAGTACTACATACTCACCGATTACAAATTTTCATGGGCTCGGAGTTATTGAACACTCAAAGACACCGATAACTGAACCGAGTCCGCTCTACGGTTCAACAACTCTTCAGTAAGCTTCTATGAGTACGAGTTTGTACCCGATCACGCCATTCCTAGCCTGTTCGGCTATATCATTGTCGTGACGATTCTAACGGTGCTACCTGGTCCTTATTCTCGGAGCACCAATTTTCGACGATGAACTAGCCTTACGTCGATTTTCCTCGTCATACCCTTTCACCTTAAACAACAAGCTTGAGTTCGAGTTTGTGTCGTAACTGTGGTTCCAATAACCTCTTGCTTCATCATTCCTTTGACTTGATGTCATCGCTGATTGACTACATCTGCATGAAATCTCTCGACAATTGTGTCGTGATCACCATCAACCTTATGAGCTCTTCCAGGAATTCAATTGAATTCATGATGGGTAATACCATCCTTGCCCCTCGATGATTCCTGTTCTCATCGACCACTTTATTGCCTTCCGTTCAACACAACTTGTTCGCGCTTTGTGTAAACCTTGAGATCACTGCTACCCAGCAGTTGATCTTCCTTACCTCGGAAGTATTACCATCACTTTTTGTCAAGAATGTGGTGAGAATTTCACCACCTCTTAATAATTCTTGATATCTTAATACTTCTTGCCATCTTCGTTCATTCCTTGGTCCCCGTATTGTTTTCAACCGGAATACCGACAATGGAGCTATGACGTGTGAATTCAAAACTTCTAGCAACCCTATTGCTTT
>NW_021256883.1:0-622 GCF_002162155.2 Triticum dicoccoides | reverse complement strand
AATCCGGCTCGGTATGCTTTGGCCACGATGGTCCGAGAGGACGCATGATGGCCACAGGTCCCCGAGTGGATGTCATCAAGGATTATTCGACCTTCTTCTGGCGTTATCCACTTCTGACCAACTCCAGTCGCGCTCTCTCTGTATAGCTGCCCTTTGATCACAGTAAAGGCCTTGGATCGGCGGACGATCTGTCGAGCCTCTTCCTCGTCCTCCGGGAGCCCTTTTCTCAGGATATATGTGATATATGGAACTGTCCAATCGGGAGTGATCACTAAAGCCTCCATGACCAAGTCAACCACTACTGGAACTTCAACCTCAGTCGGATCTGTGGCACTCTTGGGCTGCGGAGCTTCTTCGGTAAAAGGATCTTCTTTGACTGATGGAGTATGGATATGCTCCAAGAACACATCGCTGGGAATGGCTTCTCTCTTGGAACCTATCTTTGCCAAATCATCAGCCGCTTGATTTTTCAGTCGGGGTATATGATGGAGCTCTAACCCCTCAAACTTCTTTTCAAGCTTCCTCACTGCATTACAGTATCCAATCATGGTTGGGCTTCTAACGTCCCACTCCTTCATCACTTGGTTGACCACCAAATCTGAGTCGCCATAAACCATAAGGC
>NW_021256882.1:0-2626 GCF_002162155.2 Triticum dicoccoides | reverse complement strand
GAGGAACCGGTTCCCCGGGGAGCACGATCAGTTCGTGTTCGGCAAGGTGAAGAAAGAGCTGTCGGCGCGGCACGGGGTCACGGTGATGCTGATCGACACCGTCTACTTCAGCGGCGTGTGCGAGAACAAGAAGAACTTTTACGAGGTGTGCACCTACCACGCCAACTGCCTCATCGGTCTGCAGAAAAAGATCGACACGCTCGCCGGCGTGCTCGACGAGTGGAAGCAGTTCAGGGCGCAGCAGGAGCTGCTCGGCAACAGCACCACCACGCTCATCTACTGAGTCGCTGTCTGTGGGCTGTGGCTCGTGTTTGTTGGAGAATTTAGCTAGACAAGTTTTTATCTTGGATCGAATGCAGGGTTAATCAGTTGTTGTACTTGGATGAGATACTTGTGCAATGGATCGATGAAAAGGATTAAGTTGTTTTGGTACTGGAAGTAAGGTTCCTTGCACTGGTGTTAAGGTGAAACATGCAGAATTACCACTTTGAATAATAACTTTATTTCTTGGTAATTCATCCAAGCCAGGTCCATGAAAATATATGAAAGCAAATTAAGCAGGAGAACACCAGTGTACATAGATCAATTCTCCATGGTTCAAACTTCAGAACATACTAGTACTATGTTAATAAGCCCCATTTTGGAGAATGTCCTGCTAACATCCAAGATGTTTAGTACTACCAACACCAAAACGGTCTACACAACATAACTAAAAAAATTCTGAATGTGCAAAAAAACAAAATATATAATCGTTTGTTTTTTAAGAAAATGGAGATGCATCTGTAATCAGAAATAGATTTGTGTCTTCCATTAAAAGAAAAACAATTTGGTATGAATTTGCAAAAAAACATACCAAATGTATCAATCTTCCTGCTGATACAAATCAGGTTATATGGGGATAGGTAGGCCTCAGCGGTACGATCAAAATCAGAAGATAGAAGTTGAACATAAACTATCCATCACCTAGATTACGTTGATGAAATTTGTTGGAAGAAAATCTGAAGTCAGTTTTGAAGTTGTGATACTTGCAATACTGCAGAGGAAGACTATTTTTGCACAACTATACCGCATAAAAGGCTCTTGCCAACTACATTGGCGAGCTTGTAATCTCAACTTCAATACTTAGTAGCGATCTAATGAACTAGTAGTACATACAAGCGGAATATTCAGTTGTAAGTTGGTGTTCTTACAAATAGCATGATAATGCATAACTATGTGTGCTCAATAAATTAGAGATGATTAAAGACGTTTCACGCGCAATGTGCTAGTTGGAATTTAGAAGTAACAAAGAAATAACTTACTTCCATTTGACATGACAAAAAAATGAGATCTTCAGGAGTGGATAGGAATCAGGTCTTCTTTGTCATCTTTTGGAAAAACACATGATGGATAAGGCTCTCTTTGAAACTATGAGAAATGACCACCGGCAGGCGGCGCATGCCATAACAATACCTGACGTCTGCTACCAAATTACCCATTCTATCACATTGCAGGTGATAGTTATCGCAGCAGACAAGCACGTCTCCCTCCTCAGAGACAACCTTCGCGCACCAATCACCTTGCTTCTGGAAGCGCCTGATTTCCATCACCGGCAGTTTGATCCGGTAGTGAAATGCCCAGACAGCATGCTCATGGTCGTCCTGGAGCACAAAGATGGCAATCTCAGTCATGCCATCCTTGCTGGTGGACGCAGCAAGCTTGCCACCCATGTCAAGCAGGTGCATAACATGAAGGGGGTTCACTGACGGTGGCCGCATGTACCGGAACGTCTCCGCCACCGTGTCGAAAACCGCGATCCTGTGGCCGACAGCATTCAAGTGCATGTGCAGGCTGCCATTGAGAAGGACCGGCGCGCCGGCAGAGTGTAGTCCCCTCCAACCGATGGGCGAACAATCAACACGCCTCGATTTGTTGGTTCCAACGGTGAGAACGCGGTGCTCTTCTAGACAGTGCACTGCCAAACGAAGGTATGATCTTCTCCAGTACAGCACGCGATACTCGCCTGAAGGTTGGTGCCGGAAGAGGCCGACGATGTTTTCGACAGGCCTCCGTCCCGGCAGAGGGTAGTCCACTGGCGCGTGACGGGATTGCAGATGTGGTTGTTGCCCAGGACGAGAAGGCCGTCCCAGGAGGCCGAGATGCGGTAAGAGCAGCCGAACGGGAACCGGAGAGGAGGGCCGAGATCCATGGACCGGAGGTGGACGGCGTCGACGGGGCTGGATGCTGGCCCTGTCGGGTTAATAGGATTGACAGCTTACATTTGTCAGGAAACTATGGTCAAACTATGGTCAAACTGTGGTCAAACTATGATCAAACTGTGGTCAAACTTATTCAAGAATATTAGTTTTACTAAATGTTTTCTAGAATAATAGTTCCAAACTCAAACGGTGAAACGTGTGACCTAATGCTCAAGCTAAACTGCTGAGGGTTAATAGGATTGACAGCTTACATTTGTCAGGAAAACAACAAGTGCAGACTTGGAAACGAGAGAGAATAGAACCCGAAAATTAAGCGTGCTCAGGCTAGAGTAGTGAGAGGATGGGTGACCGTCCGGGAAGTTAGATGATTTAGAATGATGAGGGGTGATTAGAGATTAGATATTAAATTGAGCAGTGGTGAGTGGTGA
>NW_021256881.1:0-1423 GCF_002162155.2 Triticum dicoccoides | reverse complement strand
TGAATACCTCAAGGATCATCATATCTATCCCTGATATGTTATAGTTCATCACGAAGCTCTAGCAGCTTGGTGGCAATGACTTTGGAGAAACATCACTATCTCATCTGGAAGATCAACTCCCACTCAATTCAAGTGATTGTTGCACTCAGACAATCTGAGCACAAGCTCAACGATTGAGCTTTTCTCTCTTAGTTTGCAGGCTAAGAAAATTGTCGGAGGTCTTATACCTCTTGACGTGGGCACGAGCCTGAAATCCCAATTTCAGCCCTTGAAACATCTCATATGTTCCGCGATGTTTCGAAAACGTCTTTAGTGCCTCAACTCTAAACCGTTTAACTGAACTATCACGTAGTTATCAAAACGTGTATGTCCGATGTTCGCAACATCCACAAACGACGTTTGGGGTTCAGCACACTGAGCAGTGCATTAAGGACATAAGCTTTCTACTGTCCGCATAATTGCTACTATCAACTTTCAACTATATTTTCTCTAGGAACATATCTAAAAAGTGGAACTAAAGCGCGAGCTTACGACATAATTTGCAAAGATCTTTTGACTATGTTCAGGATAGTTAAGTTCATCTTATGAACTCCCACTCAGATAGACATCCCTCTGGTCATCTAAGTGATTACATGATCCGAGTCAACTAGGCCATGTCCGATCATCACGTGAGACGGACTAGTCATCATCGGTGAACATCTTCATGTTGATCGTATCTACCATACGACTCATGCTCGACCTTTCGGTCTCCATGTTCTGAGGCCATGTCTGTACATGCTAGGCTCGTCAAGTTAACCCTAAGTGTTTTCGATGTGTAAAACTGTCTTACACCCGTTGTATGTGAACGTAAGAATCCATCACACCCGATCATCACGCGGTGCTTAGAAGCGACGAACTGTAGCAACGGTGCACAGTTAGGGGAGAACACTTCTTGAAATTTTGTAAGGGATAATCTTATTTACTACCGTCGTCCTAAGTAAACAAGATGCATAAACATGATAAACATCACATGCAATCAAATAGTGACATGATATGGCCAATATCATTTTGCTCCTTTTGATCTCCATCTTCGGGGCTCCATGATCATCATCGTCACCGGCATGACACCATGATCTCCATCATCATGATCTCCATCATCGTGTCTTCATGAAGTTGTCTCGCCAACTATTACTTCTACTACTATGGCTACCGGTTAGCAATAAAGTAAAGTAATTACATGGCGTTGTTCAATGACACGCAGGTCATACAATAAATAAAGACAACTCCTATGGCTCCTGCCGGTTGTCATACTCATCGACATGCAAGTCGTGAATCCTATTACAAGAACATGATCAATCTCATACATCACATATCATTCATCACATTCTTCTTGGCCATATCACATCACATAGCATACCCTGCAAAAACAAGTTAGACGTCCTCT
>NW_021256880.1:0-473 GCF_002162155.2 Triticum dicoccoides | reverse complement strand
GGAGTTTCGCCGCCGCAAGCCTCTGTAGCCACCAAAAACCTCTCGGGAGCCCTTCCCGGCACCCTGCTGGAGGGGGGATCCATCACCGGTGGCCATCTTCATAATCCCGGTGCTCTCCATGACGAGGAGGGAGTAGT
The DNA here is from genome assembly GCF_002162155.2 of Triticum dicoccoides. Taxonomy (NCBI): domain Eukaryota; kingdom Viridiplantae; phylum Streptophyta; class Magnoliopsida; order Poales; family Poaceae; genus Triticum; species Triticum dicoccoides. Next base: position 336 of record NW_021256880.1, on the reverse strand, counting down.
TCACCCTCGGGGCTGAGGGTATGTACCAGTAGCTATGTGTTTGATCTCTCTCTCTCGCGCGCGTTCTCTCTCGTGTTCCCTCTATGGCATGATCTTGATGTATCCCGAGCTTTGCTATTGTAGTTGGATCTTATGATGTTTCTCCCCCTCTACTCTCTTGTGATGAATTGAGTTTTCCCTTTGAAGTTATCTTATCGGATTGAGTCTTTTATGAGAACACTTGATGTATGTCTTGCCGTGCTTATCTGTGGTGACAATGGGATATCATGTGCCTCTTGATGTATGTTTTGGTGACCAACTTGCGGGTTCCGCCCATGAACCTATGCATAGGGGTTG
>NW_021256879.1:0-1204 GCF_002162155.2 Triticum dicoccoides | reverse complement strand
GAGTTCGTATGCAAAAGTTATGCCCATTTTACAAATTCCAAAGATATTTTGCAAATAAAGTCGAAATTTATATTTGTAAATTTTCCCAACAACTAGACCACATATGACATGGCAAACTTATTTTCTTTTATTTTTTTGACATTTTTATCATTTTTTTTATTTTTTTTATACTGAAAAGGCGGTCCACAGGGGGGGGGTGTTTCTTGTAAGCCACCCTTTCTCCATGAATCTGTGTCGGATTCCTTGAGCTAGTTGGTTAAGCTAAACAACAACTTGGAGAGTTGGAAGATAAAAGCTTGTCTGACTTAGTTCATGTTAAGGGATATCTTTTGTGCGTGTGTGTGTGTTGAAGAAAGATGATATCTCCATTTATTGGTCTTCGTGACCAGTTGTTGGATCTATTGCCTTGTCAAGACTTTGACTTGAGTATGGGCTATCGTCAAGTCAAATCAGAAACAACGATTTTCGTAATGTTGTCTTACTCGTGGTTGATCCCTCGAGCATACACCATTACATCTTTTGGTCTGACCATTGCTATCATCGTGTTCACATGATGGTGGAAGTCCAGTAATATGGAAAATTCTGATGAGTTGTTGTTGAGCCCATCAGCAGCATTTTTGTCTCCCCCATGATTCATGTTGAACATCAACCTAGTGTTGAAAACCTTGTAAGCAATGCCTTCGTGTTCCGTTCATGAAGCTTATGCTTGGATGAAAGAAGTGACTTTCTCCAAGTTCACGTGCATTAGGTGTAAGTTGCCGCCATGAATTTGAGAAAGGTTTGTTTTGTTTTCCTTGGAATCATCCCAAATCGATCATGCATACGTACGAAGTATCCCAAACCTTTTTTTTTGAATTTTTTTGCCTCAAGATCTTGAAAGCCCCGTAACTTTTTTTGTGTTAGGTTTTTGGGGATTTTGAAAATGTTTAACGAGGTTCCCCCAGTCAAATTCGGATGTAACTTTTCGAGTAGATGATTTTTCATATATAAATCTTTTTAATCCGAGTTGGTATGCAAAAGTTATGCCCATTTTACAAATTCCAAAGATATTTTGCAAATAAAGTCGAAATTTATATTTGTAAATTTTCCCAACAACTAGACCACATATGACATGGCAAACTTATTTTCTTTTATTTTTTTGACATTTTTATCATTTTTTTTATTTTTTTTATACTGAAAAGGCGGTCCACAGTGGGGGGGGGGG
>NW_021256878.1:0-1063 GCF_002162155.2 Triticum dicoccoides | reverse complement strand
GTATGTAAGAATATCATGTGTTACCACACCTTAGATTCTTTGTTGATACAAGCTCTTAGGAGCCGTTGGATTTGTGACCCAACAACTCCTCGGTGGTTCGAATGTTTTTTTGTAGAAAAGCCCCCAAAGAGTTCGGCCACTACTTACAAGCACAAAGTCTGCTCAGATGCCATTGGATCTCAGATCAAATGACCTTGAAGCTCATATCACCGTAGCATCCAAGCTGCAAGAGCACCTTATGTTTTCTCGCACAGGAGAATATGAGGTGCTCCCGCACCATAGATTCTATGGTGATACGAGTTCACGAAGATCTAACAGCCCACAGTAGGAGGTTTGAATGTTTTTGCAATATACATCTAAGAGAGTTTGGGAATTGCACAAAAAGTACAAGTACTACGCATGTGCCATCTGATCACTGATTGTACGACCTAGATGCTCGTATCATAGTAGCGGCTAATTAAGCTATGGGGAGCACCTAATATGAGCAATGGGGAGTGTCGGTGTCAAAACCGGCAGATCTCGGGTAGGGGGTCCCGATCTGTGCGTCTTAGGCTAATGGTAAGAGGAAGCAAGGGACACAATGTTTACCCAGGTTCGGGCCCTCTCGATGGAGGTAAAACCCTACTTCCTGCTTGATTAATATTGACGATATGAGTAGTACAAGAGTAGATCTACCACGAGATCGTAGAGGCTAAACCCTAGCAGCTAGCCTATGATGATTATGATTGTAGTTGTGATCGACTTCTAAGGACCAACCTCTCCGGTTTATATAGACATCGGAGAGGGCTAGGGTTTACATGGAGTCGGTTACAAGGAAGGAAATACAATATCCGGATCGCCGAGCTTGTCTTCCACGCAAAGGAGAGTCCTATCCGGACACGAGACAGAGTCTTGAGTCTTATATCTTCACGCCTCAATAGTCTGGACGATGTATATAGTCTGGCTGTCCGGATACCCCCTAATCTAGGACTCCCTCAGTAGCCCCTGAACCACGCTTCAATGACTATGAGTCCGGCGCGCAGTCTTGTCTTCGGCATTGCAAGGCGGGTTCCTTCTATGAATA
>NW_021256877.1:0-674 GCF_002162155.2 Triticum dicoccoides | reverse complement strand
AGAGGCTTAGTTACCGTGATGCCGTCGAGCTCGGCTAATGTTGAGGCACCGCCAACGGCGGGCGTGCAACTGACGGAGGGGGCGCTTGCTGGCGAGGTGTCGGCCGGTGTACACCCGGGTGCACTAAGCTCCAATGCCCGTGCCGGCGCCGGAGACACGAATACCGCCTCCGCCGGAGACACCAATGGTGCCGCCTGCGCGCTGTGCGAGTTGCTAGCCGTGAAGCTGGGAACCGGGGGAGGCCCCTGTTGGCCGCCCGCAATCCACGTCGTCAGCCCATGAATTAACATAGGCACCATGGCGTTGAGCTTCATTCCTAGTTGTTGTTCCACTTGCTCTTGGACAAGCTCCGGAATCCGCGCCACTTGTGCCTTGAGTGCTTCAACCTCGCGCGTCTGGCTTTCCGAGCTGGCCTTTTTCTCCTTCCGCACACCAGCGGTATAGTATGACCCCCATTTTGTGGACAAGCCTTTGCCGGCCACACGACCAGCTGACGTCGGCTTAATGAGCTTATCCTTGTTTTTCATTATGTTCAACGCCCTATTTAAAGGGGTGTCGAAAGGGGAGCTCTGAGACGACCCCGCGCTACTGCTTTCAGTGTCCTGCGAAAGGAACGTGAACCATTTAGAAATATTGGGGATTAATTAGAGTGCAACCATATGGAGCTAATTACG
>NW_021256876.1:0-453 GCF_002162155.2 Triticum dicoccoides | reverse complement strand
TTGTTGTTGTTGTTGTTGTTGTTGTTGTTGTTGTTGTTGTTGTTGCCTTGGTTCTGAACTAACAACTGCATCAGGATATTATGTTGCTGGATCAACTGAGTGAGCTCCGGTGGGAAAGCAAATCCGAGGTCACGTCTCGGAGGCATCTGATGGGTTTAGAGGGGAGAGATTAGAATAGAATGAGGTCTAATGAGAAAGCACTACCCATATGCACATGAGACAAACACAATCATTTCACTCAATCAATCAAGCAAGGCATACAATCGGTCTAGAACTATTGCAAAAGTGCTTGGACTATTCTATTTACATGGTGGAATACTACTACTGATGTGGTGGTCTACTAAAAATATTCCTCGGTTGAAGACTCCATGATGTCTGCTCCAACTTCGTCTTCAAAGTCATCATCGCTAAGGTCGGAGCCGGTGTCGTTGATGATGATGTAGTCCTCCGGGC
>NW_021256875.1:0-432 GCF_002162155.2 Triticum dicoccoides | reverse complement strand
GAGCCTCACACTAATCCAGAACGATCCTAGTCTCCTTCTCCGTGACGGTCGTAATCTTGATCTCGAGGCAAATGAACTCTGCATCGTCCTGATTCTCAATCTCCGGGAAATTCAAGTACTGCTATGGCCGACCAAGACATCAACACGCCTTCTCAAAGGTGCGGTCGGCGACCTCCGGCTCGTCATACGCGCTGAGCTAGTACCACACGCCTGCATGATCTTGCACGAGTAACGGCCGAAGTCACACCGAAGAACATCGTGGAAGCCGGTTGAGCTCCTTGGTCGGCGACGCGGTGGCATCGCGGTTGCGGCGGCGTCGACAAGCGGAGAGAGAGGCGGGGGGATGCAGGGGAGGCGGGGGAGGCTGGAGGGGCAGCATCGACAATTTAGTGGCGGTGGGGGGACACGGGCAGGCGGGTTCGGCGGCGTTAC
>NW_021256874.1:0-1208 GCF_002162155.2 Triticum dicoccoides | reverse complement strand
TCGGGTATTTTCTTGAAATATTAACTTCAACTCCTGGAACATCTCATATGGTCCATGACGTTCAAAACGTCTTTGAAGTCCCGATTCTAAGCCGTTAAGTATGGTGCACTAAACTATCAAGTAGTCGTCATATTGAGCTAGCCAAACGTTCATAACATCTGCATCTGCTCCTGCAATAGGTTTGTCACCTAGTGGTGCATTAAGGACATAATTCTACTGTGCAGCAATGAGGATAAACCTAAGATCACGGATCCAATCCGCATCATTGCTACCAACATCTTTCAACACAATTTTCTCTAGGAACATATCAAAATAAACATATGAAAGCAACAATGCAAGCTATTGATCTACAACATAATTTGCAAAATACTACCAGGACTAAGTTCATGATAAATTTAAGTTCAATTAATCATATTACTTAAGAACTCCCACTTAGATAGACATCCCTCTAATCCTCTAAGTGATTACGTGATCCATATCAACTATACCATGTCCGATCGTCACGTGAGATGGAGTAGTTTCAACAGTGAACATCAATATGTTGATCATATCTACTATATGATTCACGCTCGACCTTTCGCTCTCCGTGTTCCGAGGCCATATCTGTTATATGCTAGGCTCATCAAGTTTAACCTGAGTATTCCGCGTGTGCAACTGTTTTGCACCCGTTGTATTTGAACGTAGAGCCTATCACACCCGATCATCACGTGGTGTCTCAGCACGAAGAACTTTCGCAACGGTGCATACTCAAGGAGAACACTTCTTGATAATTTAGTGAGAGATCATCTTAAAATGCTACCGTCAATCTAAGCAAAATAAGATGTATAAAAGATAAACATCACATGCAATCAATATAAGTGATATGATATGGCCATCATCATCTTGTGCTTGTGATCTCCATCTCCAAAGTACTATCATGATCTCTATCGTTACCAGCACGACACCATGATCTTCATCATCTTGATCTATATCAATGTGTCGTCACATGGTCGTCTCGCCAACTATTGCTCTTGCAACTATTGCTATCGTATAGCGATAAAGTAAAGCAATTATTTGGCACTTGCATCTTATGCAACAAAGAGACAACCATAGGGCTTCTGCCAGTTGCCGATAACTTCAACAAAACATGATCATCTCATACAACAACTTATATCTCATCACGTCTTGACCATATCACATCACAACATGCCCTGCAAAAACAAGTTAGA
>NW_021256873.1:0-905 GCF_002162155.2 Triticum dicoccoides | reverse complement strand
TTGAGGTTGGGCTACCATCAAATCAAAATCAGAAACGGGGACATTCCTAAAACGGCCTTTGTTACTCGTTATGGCCAATACGAGTACACCGTCATGTCCTTCGGTTTAACCAACGCTCCAGCCACTTTTTCTCGGTTAATGAACTCAATCTTCATGGAGTATTTGGACAAATTCGTCGTAGTTTATCTCGATGATATACTCATCTACTCCAAGAACGAGGAAGAACATGCCGAACATCTAAGGCTAGTGTTGAAGAAACTTAGAGAGCATCGCCTTTATGCCAAATTTTCTAAATGTGAATTCTGGTTATCAGAAGTGACCTATCTGGGTCATGTAATATCTGGTAAAGGTATTGCTGTCAACCCTGAGCGAGTTCAAGCCGTCCTTGATTGGACTCCACCCGAATCGGTCAAGCAAGTTCGGAGTTTTCTGGGCTTAGCGAGTTATTGTCGTCGCTTTGTCGAGAACTTCTCCAAAGTTGCCAAACCTCTAACCGAACTCCTCAAGAAAGATAAAAAGTTCGAATGGACTCCACAATGTGAGCACAGTTTTCAGGAACTGAAAAGACGTCTGACTTCTGCTCCTGTGCTGGTACCGCCAGACTTCTCCAAGGACTTTGTTATCTACTGCGACGCCTCGCGACAAGGACTAGGTTGCATTCTCATGCAAGATCGACACGTAATTGCTTACGCTTCACGGCAATTGCACCCACATGAGGAGAATTATCCTACTCATGATCTAGAACTTGCAGCCGTAGTCTATGCACTTAAGACCTGGCGACATTACCTCCTCGGTAATCGTTGCGAAATATTCACTGATCACCAAAGTCTGAAGTATATTTTCACCCAACCGGATTTGAATCTCAGGCAAAGACGTTGGGTTGAATTGATCACAGACTTCGACTT
>NW_021256872.1:0-801 GCF_002162155.2 Triticum dicoccoides | reverse complement strand
TGCCTAGTTGTGTGCACTGTGTTAGTTTGAGGATCAAGCTAAAAATCTAACTTGTTTTTCATGTTCTGCCCATAGGCGACTACAATCCAAGTACCATAACAGGCCGTGCTACTGCAGGTGTTTTTTTCAACTTAACTTGCACACAGCAACCAGTTAGTTGCACAAAAATGTACTGTGTGGTTGCACAGAACATCAGTGTTGGTTGCACAGAACATCAGTGTTGGTTGCACAATAACAAAAATACTAAATTTTTTATATGATTATTACACAGGTGATCGTGACGGTCCTACTGCCCCGTTGGAGGCTGCATCCCTTGCACAAGCTTCTGATGATTTTGTGCCCAGGGATCCTCCAAGGTCTACTACAAAGGGTAGGGCAAAGAGTCGACGGTACAAATCGGCGCTGGAGCTACACCCAAAGAAGAAAAACAAATGCAGCCAGTGCCAATCTACAGAGCACACTGCTGGTGTGTGTCCACAGAGGCTCCTATGATTCTGTTTCCTCATTTGTAACTTTGGAACAAAGAAGGAAAAATAATGATGTCTTTTTTAGCAATGTTGGGACCAAGTGAACACATTCAGCATCTATGATTCCTCTTTATCTAATTTATGCTGCTTGAATTAGTTCATGCACTGTGTAAAAAAAAGTTGCTATTTGTGCCTTTGTTGGCAACTGGTTAAATATTTAGTTGTTGAACAATTGTATATACAGTGCTCCTAATGTATCAACAAAAGTGATGATATTGAGTTGCAAAACGCAATTACTAGCAATGTGCAACTACAAAATCTACTTAATAAAATT
>NW_021256871.1:0-1674 GCF_002162155.2 Triticum dicoccoides | reverse complement strand
GTGATCCAACCGACCGAACAAAAGAATCGCCCAAGAAGGTTAGAATAGGCTTCCTGGGAAAGAAATGGGAGGAGGAAAGGGCGAAGCGAGAAGGTACGCAAGCTAAGATGATAGAGAGGTTCGAAGACATCTTGACGAAGATGGAGGAGGCATACGTAGCGCTCGGACGCCAAGGAGGCATGCAATGCCGAGAGGTTTAACATTTTGATGACGGCAAGTGAGAAGAAGCTCAAGCTCCGAGAGAGGAAGACCATGCTTGAAGAGAAGAAGATCAAGCTCGAGGAGAAGAAGGTGGTGATCAGAGTGCCTCAGACGATGTGAAGATGCTAAGCTTGAAGATGGAGAATTTAGATGAGGACGCAAGAATGATCATGCAAGTTGTTTGTTTGAAGCAGTGGAAGAAGGATGAGTTGGAGAGGGTGGCCAAGGCGGATAAGGAGGCAGCGGCGGCGCCCTAGACGATGGCGATGGCAGTATGAGCGTGGAGGCTCGGATTGCCGGTCCGGCAAAACAGAAAGTTCATTTGTTTACATGGACTGCCGGACTGATATTCTTTTGTGATCGGAAATTTAAAAACTAAGCATACGTGCATCTTTTTGGTTGTGATCGGGATATGATGTGATCCGGCACCACTGTGATCTGGCACGCACTATGGATCAGGCGTATTTGAATTTCAAATTTTCTTTTACTGCCGGACATATAAGGGATAGCTATGAATAGTCGGCTCCCGCATTAGTGTTCGTGGATGGATGTCTGCCTGCGGCGGGTCATTATCTGAGATGCCCTTAAGCATTATATTGTACACTAGGACCTCATATTTTGGTAAATCAGAGGCGCCCTTAGGAGTTTTGGGACTTAAGTTGTTCAGTTGCACCTTGCAAAAAGAAGGATGTTAGGGCATCTTCAACGCCAACCCTCAAATATTCTCTGGAATTCGTCCACGGACACAGGGAACCAGTCTGCGGACACTGATGCGGGAACCGACCAATCAACGCTGCCCGCATACATTCCATCCACTACTTGAACTAACTCGATGAAATTTCATGCGAACACAGTGGATTCTCATATAAAGCCGACGAGATTCATGCAAACACGGCAGATATGTTGGGGAACGTAGCAGAATTTTAAAAATTTCTACGCATCACCAAGAACAATCTATGGAGTCATCTAGCAACGAGGGAGAGAGGAGTGCATCTACATACCCTTGTAGATCATGTGCGGAAGCGTTCAAGAGAACGGGGTTGATGGAGTCGTACTCGACGTGATCCAAATCACCGATGACCTAGTGCCGAACGGATGGCACCTCCGCGTTCAACACACGTACGGTTGGGAAGACGTCTCCTCCTTGATCCAGCAAGGGGGAAGGAGAGGTTGATGAAGATCCAGCAGCACGACGGCGTGGTGGTGGATGCAGCAGGATCCCGGCAGGGCTTCGCCAAGCGCAAGCGGGGAGGAGAGGTGTTACGGAGGGAGAGGGAGGCGCCAAGAGCAAGGGGGTGCGGCTGCCCTCCCTCCCCCCTCTCTTTATATAGGGGCCTTGGGGGGGGGGGCGGCCCTAGGAGATGAATCTCCAAGGGGGCGGCGGCGAAGGGGTGGCTTCCCCCCAAGCCAAGTGGGGGGCGCCCCCACCCCTAGGGTTTCCCAACCCTAGGCGCAGGGGAGGCCCAAGGGGGG
>NW_021256870.1:0-840 GCF_002162155.2 Triticum dicoccoides | reverse complement strand
TCGCAACCAATGCTTAGGGGTTGTCAATCCCTTCACGGTCACTAACGAGGGTGAGATCTGATAGAGATAATATTTTTGGTATTTTTGGTATAAAGATGCAAAGTAAAAAGTAAAAGCAAAAGCAAGTAAATAAAGTGATGGAGATTGATATGATGAGAATAGACCCGGGGGCCATAGGTTTCACTAGTGGCTTCTCTCAAGAGCATAAGTATTCTACGGTGGGTGAACAAATTACTGTTGAGCAATTGACAGAATTGAGACAGTTATGTGGTTATCCAGGCAATGATCATGTATATAGGCATCACGTCCGTGACAAGTAGACCGAAACGATTCTGCATCTACTACTATTACTCCACTCATCGACCACTATCCAGCATGCATCTAGAGTATTAAGTTAAAAACAGAGTAACGCCTTAAGCAAGATGACATGATGTAGAGGAATAAATTCATGCAATATGATAAATACCCCATCTTGTTATCCTCGATGGCAACAATACAATACGTGCCTTGCAACCCTTTCTGTCACTGGGTAAGGTCACCGCAAGATTGAACCCAAAGCTAAGCACTTCTCCCATTGCAAGAACTACCAATCTAGTTGGCCAAACCAAACGGATAATTCGAAGAGACTTGCAAAGATAACTCAATCATACATAAAAGAATTCAGAGAAGAATCAAATATTTTCCATAGATAAGCTGGATCATAAACCCACAATTCATCGGTCTCAACAAACACACTGCAAAAAGAAGATTACATCGAATAGATCTCCACGAGAGAGGGGGAGAACATTGTATTGAGATCCAAAAAGAGAGAAGAAGCCATCTAGCTACTAACTATGGACC
>NW_021256869.1:0-837 GCF_002162155.2 Triticum dicoccoides | reverse complement strand
AAGCTAGCCTATGGTATGATTGTTGTTCGTCCTACGAACTAAAACTCTCCGGTTTATATAGACACTGGAGAGGGCTAGGGTTACACAGAGTTGGTTACAATGGGAGGAGATCTTCATATCGTATCGCCAAGCTTGCCTTTCACGCCAAGGAAAGTCCCATCCGGACACAGGACGAAGTCTTCAATGTTGTATCTTCATAGTCCGGGAGTCCGGCCAAACGTCATAGTCCGGCCATCTGGACACCCCCTAATCCAGGACTCCCTCAGTAGCCCCTGAACCAGACTTCAATGACGACCAGTCCGACGCGCAAATTGGCTTTGGCATTGCAAGGCGGGTTCCCCCTCTGAATACTTCATAGAAGATGTTGAACACAAGGATAGTGTCCGGCTCTGCAAAAATAAGTTCCACATACCACCGTAGAGAGAATAATATCTGCACAAATCTAATCTACTGACGTATTCCGCAGCGTGACATCACGCCACGGCCAAGCCTTTATTCGACCCCGGAGCTCCTCCGCGCGCTCCTCCGCGCGCTTCTCTATATCCACGCTCGCCTTCGCGACAAGCACTTCCCGGGACTGCAACTTGACTTGGCGGGCGCGATAGAGCGCCAGCAGCCTCCGTAGCAGCCGCTCCTCCTCAGGCTCGTCGCTGCTGCTTCCCGGCGCGTCGACGATCGACAACCCGGCAGAGGCGAGCACCTCCCCATCCAGAGCTTCTCCTTCCACCGGCGCCCTGGAGCTTGACGCCCAGGGGAGCTTGATGAAGATGCCCTCGCCGGCCTTCAGATAGGCGCCGGGCTGGGACTCCTCGGAGCCTGGCGCTACGGCAGCGGCGG
>NW_021256868.1:0-616 GCF_002162155.2 Triticum dicoccoides | reverse complement strand
TTTTGGGGTCCCAAAGCGATTTCCATGGTTGTTTAACCCTAAGGAGCGTTTACGTGTCGGTCATCAATAATCACAGTTTTGGTTGATTCTGGCCCGTTCCTTGGACTATTACTCAGTTTTCGGGTCCCGGAGTGATTTCCACGATTGACGAACACCGGGGTGCATTTATGTGTCGGTCAACAACACTTGCAGTTTGGGCCAATTCTGGCCCGTTTCATGGACTATTACTCTCTGATTTGGGGTCCCTGAGCAATTTCCATGATTAACGAACTCCGGGGTGCGTTTATGTATACTTTATCAACATTCCTAGGTTAGTCCGATTCTGGGCTCTTTCATGGACAACTACTTATAGTTTGGGGGTCCCAAAGCGATTGCCATGGTTGTCGAACCCGAAGGTGTGCTTACGCGTTGGTCGTCAAGACTCGCAGTTTGGGACGATTCTGGCCTGTTTCTTGGACTATTACTCAATTTTGGGATCCTGAAGTGATTTCCACGATTGACAAACCCTGGGGTGCGTTTACTAGTCGGTCATCAATACTCAGAATTTTGGCCGATTCTGGTCCGTTTCGTGCACTATTACTCACCGTTTTGGGGCCCAGAATGATTTCCACAATTG
>NW_021256867.1:0-393 GCF_002162155.2 Triticum dicoccoides | reverse complement strand
ACAAGCATCCATCTCCTCTCTTATTAATATTGCGGGCGTGCCCTCCGTTTGTCTAACAAGCCTATCCCACCATTTGTTAGAAGCAACTCCACTACCACCCCCTCCAACACTCTAGCTCTGTCTCTCTCCCAACCTTATTCCTCTCCTGGACATATGCATGGATGTCGATCGATCTCCCTTAATACATGAGGCAGATCGATCTCCTTAATACATGAGGTAGGCCTCTCTCCGCCTCCACACATATACCAGCCATTGTACCTCTATAGTTAATTGGGCCTCCCTCTTCCCCCACCACACACCGATAGTCGAGCATTGTAGGTAGGTATCCATGCCATAGAGACAAACTGCACATGTCCCCTCTCATGTTCCAGTAGGCCAGCCACTCTATATCTT
>NW_021256866.1:0-432 GCF_002162155.2 Triticum dicoccoides | reverse complement strand
GATTCTGGCCCGTTTCGTGGACTATTACTCACTGTTTTGGGGTCCCGGAGTGATTTCCACGAGTAACGAACCCTGGGTGCGTTTATGTGTCGGTCATCAACACTCGCAGTTTTGGGCGATCCCGAGCCGTTTCGTGGACTATTATTCACCGTTTTGACAAAGCGATTTCCATAGTTGTCGAACCCCAAGGTGCGCTTACGTGTTGGTCATCAACACTCGCAGGTTTAGCCGATTCTGGCCCGTTTCGTGGGCTATTACTCACTGTTTGGGTCCTGGAGTGATTTCCATGATTAACGAACCCTGGGGTGCGTTTACGTGTCGGTCATCAACACTCGCGGTTTTTGTCGATTCTGACCCTTTTCGTGGACTATTACTCACCGTTTTGGGGTCCCATAGCGATTTCCATAGTTATTGAACCCCAGGATGCGTTTA
>NW_021256865.1:0-481 GCF_002162155.2 Triticum dicoccoides | reverse complement strand
TTGCAGATAATCCCCTGATGTTTAAAAACCGTTTGCAATATATAAAATGTTTGTAAATATTAAAAAAATGTTCACATTTTTTATTTTTTTCTGAAATTTCTAAAAATATTCAGGTATGTAGTTAAACAGTAATGCTTCCGAGTCTCTGTGACTATATACCCGTGTGAATTTTTAAGAATTAACTGCCGAGGTGGATCTGAATATTATAGTTTGTTTTTAGAAAATGTTTCTTGACATTCAGAATAATTCTTTGGATTACCAAGTTTTCTAACAACCACTATACTCTTTTGGAAAATGTGAACATCACTTCAATTTGTGAATAACTTAAAAAAAATTCATTCATTTGTGAACAAATTTTCAAAATCATGCGATGAGATGTGAACAAAATGTGGTCATTGCCATTGAAGATAATGCTTTTTTTTTCTCATGTTGCAATGCATGGGCCCTTTTGCTAGTCCTATTTTATGCATTTTGCCCAAAC
>NW_021256864.1:0-550 GCF_002162155.2 Triticum dicoccoides | reverse complement strand
GCCGGTGATTTCGGTGCTGGAGTTGGAACAAGCACCGGCGATGGATTCGAGGGCGCCGATGACTTCGATGGAAGTAGTGCGAGTGAAGAGCGACCAAGATGATCAATGACATGGTCGTCGCTTTTGGAAGTCCTTTTGCATTTGTCCTACAAAACTATGCTTTTATTTACGCGTGAACTATGTTTTATCGTTTGAATTTGAACTTATTTGTCGGAATCGCTGTCAAATTTACCTATTGGGGGTTTTCGGTTTGCGGGTCGACGTGGCGGTGCCCGAGTAGACCCGGGTAGCCGACCCGTAAAAGAGCATCTTCTGTGAATATTCTTTTATACGGGTCCGTTTGCGAGGTCTGACTCTGCGGCCGCCCGCGCCGGCCCGCAAAGCCGTTTTTTCGCGAACTATAAACACGTTTTGCGGGTTTGCATTATACAGGGTCTAGAGATGCTCTTACATACGCCATAGACTTAGGAGAGAGACGGATTAGGATGCTCCGAGCGGCACCCGTGATTTTCTTTCATTTCGTGTGTGTTTCAAAGCCACATGATGCCCG
>NW_021256863.1:0-1696 GCF_002162155.2 Triticum dicoccoides | reverse complement strand
TCTCTCTCTCTCTCTCTCTCGTGTTCCCTCTATGGCACGATCTTGATGTATCCCGAGCTTTGCTATTGTAGTTGGATCTTATGATGTTTCTCCCCCTCTACTCTCTTGTGATGAATTGAGTTTTCCCCTTCGAAGTTATCTTATCAGATTGAGTCTTTTATTGGAACACTTGATGTATGTCTTGCCGTGCTTATCTGTGGTGACAATGGGATATCATGTGCCTCTTGATGCATGTTTTGGTGACCAACTTGTGGGTTCCGCCCATGAACCTATGCATAGGGGTTGGCACACGTTCTTGACTCTCCGGTAGAAACTTTGGGGCACTCTTTGAAGTACTTTGTGTTGGTTGAATAGATGAAACTGAGATTGTGTGATGCATATCGTATAATCATGCCCACGGATACTTGAGGTGACAATGGAGTGTCTAGGTGACATTAGGGTTTTGGTTGATTTGTGTCTTAAGGTGTTATTCTAGTATGAACTCTTGAATAGATTGATCCGAAAGAATAAGTTTGAGGTGGTTTCGTACCCTAACATAATTTCTTCGTTTGTTCTCCGCTATTAGTTGCTTTGGAGTGACTCTTTGTTGCATGTTGAGGGATTGTTATATGATCTATCTATGTTATTATTGTTGAGAGAACTTGCACTAGTGAAAGTATGAACCCTAGGCCTTGATTCCTATCATTGCAATACCGTTTACGCTCGCTTTTATCGCTCGCTACCTTGCTATTTTTATAATTTCAGATTACAAATAACTTTATCTACCATCCATATTGCACTTGTATCACCATCTCTTCGCCGAACTAGTGCACCTATACAATTTACCATTGTATTGGGTGTGTTGGGGACACAAGAGACTCTTTGTTATTTGGTTGCAGGGTTGCTTGAGAGAGACCATCTTCATCCTACGCCTCCTACGGATTGATAAACCTTAGGTCATCCACTTGAGGGAAATTTTCTACTGTCCTACAAACCTGTGCACTTGCAGGCCCAACAACGTCTACAAGAAGAAGGTTGTGTAGTAGACATCAAGCTCTTTTCTGGCGCCGTTTCCGGGGAGGTGAGTGCTTGAAGGTATGTCTTTAGATCTTGCAATCGAATCTTTTTGTTTCTTGTTTTATCACTAGTTTAGTTTATAAAAGAAAACTACAAAATAATGGAGTTAAGTTTGTCTCATACGCTTCGTCTTTTTAATATCTTTCGTGAGTATGATGGAAAGGAAAATTGCGCTCAAGTGCTAGAGGAAGAATGCTTTAAAATGCTTGATACTAAATCTTTGAATGATGAGCATGATTGTAATGTTGTTAGTATAAACTCCTTGAATATACATAGTACTAATGATGATTGCACTAGTTATGATGAAAATATCTCTTACGAGCATGTCAACTTTTGTGGAGTGCATGTTTGCATGAACACACCAAATAGAGAAGATATATATTGCAGTAGGCATAAGCATTTAGAAACTAAATGGTTGCAAGAAAGGCTAGGTGTGAGTGCTGAAAATTTAAAATTCCTTTGCCGTACTTGTGAACTTTGAAATGAACGTGGTCATTTACATCTCCAATGCAAATTGTTTCATGACCGAATCGTGTCCAAAAATTGTGATGATTTGATTTCCCTTGCACATTATAATGAACTTAGTTTGCTTTTGGGTTATGAAGAGTTGAAACATTTATTTAAGGACCTTCCAGAATTT
>NW_021256862.1:0-2048 GCF_002162155.2 Triticum dicoccoides | reverse complement strand
TTTTGTCAAAACACCATTCATTTCACATAGATCTGAATGTATAAGTTCTAGTGGTGCAAGATTTCTCGTCTCCGCAGTCACGTGAGACTTACGAGGTTGCTTAGCTTGCACACACACTTGACACTTAGATCCCTTGACAGTGGTGAAACTAGGGATTAAGTTCAACTTTGCTAGTCGCGACATGCAACCAAAGTTAACATGACAAAGACGTGAATGCCACACATTTGATTCACTATTGTTGCAAATATGATTAACAACTTTATTGCAAACGTCTGATAAGGATAAACGAAACAGGCCTCCTGACTCATAGCCTTTACCAACAAAGGTTCCATACTTGGATATTACAAATTTATTCGACTCAAAGACAAGCTTATAGCCATCTCTACACATAAGAGATCCGCTAACAAGATTTTTATTGACGGAGGGGACATAATGCACGTTCTTCAGTCGCACGATCTTCCCCGAAGTAAACTTCAGATCGACCATGCCAACACCACGAACAGAAGCACTTGAACTGTTGCCCATCAGCACGGTTGAAGTCCCTACGGTCTGATAAGACGAAAACATGGAAATATCACCACATACATGCACATTAGCACCCGTGTCAATCAACCAGTCAGGAGAATGACATACTGAAAGAATAGTGGGAAATATACCATACCCAGCATCCTTCATGTCAGTGTCTCCAATGACAACATTAGCGGTCTTGCCTCCTTTCCAGGATGACGCTTGTCATAGCGATTAGGGCAACTAGGAGCCCAATGATCAGGATCTCCACACACATGACAAGCACCTTTCTTCTTGCCATTCTTCTTCTTGAAGTTCGTGTGTTGCACAGCCTTGTTCTTCCCATCAAACTTTGCTTTACCATCAAACTTGCCCTTGTTCTTGAACTTGTGGGGCTGGAAGTTCTGCTTCTATATCACATTGGCACTAGATCCTCCCTCAATACCTCGAGCACGTGTGTCCTTTGCTCTCGCCTTTTCTTCAACATCAAGAGTACCAATGAGATCCGGAACGGAAAACTCCTGTCTCTTATGCTTCAGTAAGGTAGCAAAGTTCCTCCATGAAGGAGGAAGCTTAGTGATGATACCCCCGGCAACAAACTTGTCCGGTAGCATGCAATTGAAGTGCTCAAGTTCTCTAGCAAATGACTGTTTCTCATGAGCCTGCTCAACCACGGAGCGCTCTTCAGTCATCCTGTAATCATAGAATTGCTCCATGATGTACAACTCAGTGCCGGCATCCGAGACCCCAAACATGGCCTCGAGTGCGTCCCACATATCTTTTCCATTATCAATTGACGCATAAGCATCAACTATGTTCTCTCCAAGAACACTCAAGAGCGCAGCCTTAAACAAGGTATCCATTTTCTGAAAAGCTTGTGCCTGTTGGGCATCTTGCTGTCCTTCAGGTTTGCCAAGAGTGGTGTCATAGCAACTCATGGTTTGAAACCATAAGACTGCTCTCACGCGCCACCTCTTATAGTGGATACCCTCAAACATAGGAGGTCTCATGGAAGCAGCAAAACCACTTGGGGTAAATTGCCTATAATAAGGTTTTTGGACTGTTGGAAATATGAGCAATTTACCGAGTGATTTTATTAACAGAAATACTAGATAAAGCATGAGTAGTGTAGCAGTGATAAAACAGGCCATGCGATTTGACAAAGGGAAGGTAAACAACATCTTCATATATGAACCGTAACTAAACATATCTTGAGCGGACAGTATAGCAAGGAGCATATATGAAATAGAGTCTAACATATCCAGGGCAAACACTAGAACAAGGAATTGTAGCAGAACCTCTAATAGAAAGGGGACGAACACGTACGAGGCAGTAGCAGCAGGAGCGCTGGACTTGGGGTCGATGTCCTCGCCAGCCATGTCGTCGAGGAGGTCGGGGAAGAAGTCGTCGTCGGGGAAGTAGTCGTTGGAGTCCGGGGCTTCCGTGATGAAGAAGTCAGTAGTCGCGCAGAGCGCTCCCCAAAAAACCTTATCACCCTTCTCCCGTACAATACTCAAAGAGTGCGGTTTCGGAGGCCTACT
>NW_021256861.1:0-1421 GCF_002162155.2 Triticum dicoccoides | reverse complement strand
CGGACCACAGAAGCCATCCAACGCTGACCTGAAATGGTCCGTGGGGCGGTCAGGACGCGATTTCTCCCGCAAACCAGAGACAAAAGCGGGGAAGGTTTGCGGAAGTCTGAACCGATCCCAAGCCTGCTTATGACTGCCCTGGCCCACGAAAAAACCCTCCCCTCTCCCGCCCGCGCATCCCACCCGGGGCCAGCTGCCCGCGATCCCGCTATAGAGCACGCCGCTCCGCATTGAAGGCGACTCAGAGCGCACGTGACCTCTCACTGCCTCCGTCATTAAAGCGATGCATCGGCCGAGGGCGCCAACCACTGGACGCCCAGCTGAACACGCCTCCTCACCGCATTCATACGCCTCCATTAAACCCGTGTGAAAGCCGAGAACCCAACTCCAGCCACATGTCCATTCATGTGCGGGCCAGCATTAAACGCAAGACCGACCGAGCTCCTCCCGTCCACCCTCTATTTAAACAAGGCTAGACGTCGGGCAAGAATCGCATCCCTTCGCCATCCCCCCATCTCCCCCTTCACCACTCTTCTAATGGCTTCCGAAGATCAGTTCTATGACATAAAAGTCGGCTGGGTGGCCCGTTATTGGGGATATAACCCCACAGTATGACCCCGCCCCCCCGTTTAGGGTCGGATCATTCAGTGGCTGCCTGAAGATACAGCTCAACAGATGGGCTGTGGTGATCAAGAGGTTCAGGGCCCAGAAGATAAGTCGCCATGTGGGTCGGCTAATGGACCAGAGTCCAAGACACCAGTGTTCACCAGACGCTGAAGGGAGTTTCCTTACATGGGAAGTAAGACAAGTAGGAGATAGACTAGGTCACGGGTTATACTACTACCCGGACTCTGTTGTAAACCCAGGGTCTCAACCTATATATAAAGGGGAGCCCCTGAGGTAGAAGGGTTAAGTTACGAGCTCTTGAGTACTAGGCTAGCTAAGTCGGACCCTTGTAATCGAGATCTCAAGCATTAATCAATCAAGCAGGAAGTAGGATATTACCTCCATCATGAGGGGTCGAACCTGGGTAAACCCTCGTCTCTCGATTCCGATCAACCCCGTTCAAGCTACTACCTAGTTGCGATGACCTCATGACTAAGTCCTTTCACAAGGACATCTGCTGTGACAAAACCACGACAGTTGGCGCCCACCGTGGGGCTATCGCCCAGTGGTGTTGAGTTCTTGAACAGAGCTCTCCTGAGGATTAAGGGATACGCGATCGGTTGGTTGACCAAGAGTCATCGCGGTAAGCTCTACATTAATGATTCAGGCTGGGACCCGAGGCCGACGGAATTGAGTATGGGTATCGGGTCCCCTTTTGCAAGATCCACGTCTTCATCGTCAAAATCGGCGAAACAGGACCCGAGCCGAACATCTCCATCGACATTGCCGAGCCGGCTTGATGCACCCAACCTGGA
>NW_021256860.1:0-1665 GCF_002162155.2 Triticum dicoccoides | reverse complement strand
AGGATACATATAGTCTGATATACACTGAAATAGAACACCATTATTCTAATATAACCTGACACGGGACACATGTAGTCTAACATAACCTGAAATAGGAGACATATAACCCGATACAACACATAATTATTCTACTACTCTGGTTCCTCTTCAGAATTATCCTGAGAGACATGGCTCTCCTTCAAAGATGCCAACTCTTTTGGATCAGTAACAATTTCTGGTGCAACATCATGTCGACACGAGATATTGCCTTCAAAAGTTTCATCTATGGAAACATTGGTAGCTTCCTCCTCTTGAAATGCAATATCATCGCTAGCATCATCTTCATTGACTTGATTCCAAACCTCTGGATCAAAAAGATGGCGATGCGGAGCCTTCTGCACAACTAGCCAATCTCCCTTCAATTTTGTATCACGTACATAGAAGACTTGGCTCACTTGACTAGCTAGTACAAAGGAGTCATTTTGGTACCACTTGCTTCCTGTATTAACACTAACAAAGTCGTCATCGATCCTCACAGGCTTGTTACTCTCTAAATCATACCATTCACACTCAAATAAAGCAACATGTCGATCATTGGGGTAATCCAGGACATATATATTTTTAAGAATACCATAATATGTGATATTTTGCCCCTTATGTTGTCCCTCTGTGCATACACCACTGTTCTGACTTTTACGACCCTCTTCACGCTCCTTTGTCAAGAATCTAACACCACCAGCAATGCATCCTGAGAATCTGTGTACTCTCTTATGCGGTCCAATTGCCAATGCATACAAACAGTCAGACACTAGGGATGCTCCTTGGTTGCGCAGATTGATCACCTAAATTCCACAAGTAATGCAAGTTAACTCATGGAAGCCATTGCCTGGATTGTTCTAGCATGATTGGCGAAGCCATTGCAAGTTAACTCAAGTAATAGCATGGACTTACTCTTTGGCGCAGCCATGAACCAAACTGTTCACGTTGCCTATTTTCAATATTATCTGCACCTTCAACCAGTAGGGCATCCTCATGCTCACTAGAAAGAAATGTCGAGGGATGAGTTTCTAACTAGTTGAGGATGTATAATTATAACTTAAAGTTTATAACATGTATACTTACTATAGGTATTCTTGTAGTTCCTCACAATTATTTAGCACATACCAAGACAAAGAATCATACTGATCTTGTGTTAACATAAGGTCATCCCTATGGCCAAAAGCACGGAAACTAGTTGAGAATACCGAGAAACGATCAAGTGGTTGTCTCTCCCCATCAAAGTTCCGCTCTTGTCTATTGAACCTTGTCTCAATTCCATGTAGATACATGGAGCAGAATGTTGAGCACTCCTTCATAACATAAGCTTCAGCAATTGAACCCTCTGGGTGTGCCCTATTGCTCACCATGCCTTTCAAAGTACCAAGAAACCTGCAGCCCAAATTTTCTTACTACAACACATTTTTACACACTAATAGAACTGTAAAGGGTGGAAGGACTAATGTTATGAAGAACAAGCTACCTTTCAACGAAGAACATCCATCTATATTGTACAGGACCTCCAAGCCTTGCTTGTTGTGGTAGATGCACTGCTAAGTGCACGCTGATATCAAAGAATGCAGGTGGGAGAATCATTTCTAGTTTGCACAACACAATTACTATTTGTTGTTCCAACTTATCCAAGATATC
>NW_021256859.1:0-640 GCF_002162155.2 Triticum dicoccoides | reverse complement strand
GGGGGGGCTATAATAAAGATCACCCTTGGGTTAATTACTCCCAAGGGAAAAGTAGGTGGTGGTGAGGCAAATGGTGAAACCAAGGTTGGGCCTTGCTGGACAAGTTTTATTCAAAGCGAACTGTCAGGGGGGTCCCATAAATCACCCGACCGCGTTAGGAACACAAAATCCGGGAACATAACACCGGTTTGACGGAAACTAGGGCGGCAAGAGTGGAACAAAACACCAGGCATAATGTCACACCCTAGCTAGTCATGCATTAGAGTGTTGCATCATGTTTATTCTTTCATCAGAAACCTGAAATGGGGATGACAGAACCCCCAGCCCCCTCTGAAACCAACTAGGGTTTACTAAAATGCCCTTCTAAAATCAATGAACCTGAAATGCCCTTCTAAAATGCCCATCATTTTTTTCCTGGTTCAGAACCCCTGCCAAAAGTGATGCACATTTTCCTAGGTCATCCTAGGGTCTTTGAATGAAATCATAGATATCTGAATTTGGGCATTTTAAATTATATAAAATATTCAGATGCTCAGATATCCCCAAACTAAAATGTTTCATGTTGGAAATAATCCAACTATGGACCAGGAGTAGTTTGGTGATTTTAGGAGTTGCCTAAGTATTTTTAATAAATCAACAA
>NW_021256858.1:0-797 GCF_002162155.2 Triticum dicoccoides | reverse complement strand
GAAAGAAAGGACTCTCCTTCCGGACCACTCCACCACCGCCGCCGAAGGTGAAGACGAGTGGCTGCTCAGGGACAAGCCCCTGGCGAAGTCGAAAGTATTCGAATGCCAGAGTAACTCATAGCATACCTTTGTCACACTGCCTCTCCTAACGCCGAATTATGACTATGCAGAGCGCCACGAGCCCGTATCGACGTATCGTCGGATGGCTCCCTGGGCTCGTCGGATATGGATAGCGATCCACTTCCGACTACCACCTCCCCTTGCCCTACGGACAACGCCGAGGTATTGTCTCAAGAGGCACCGGGTCGAGGGGAGACAGTCCCGGAGGCGCCTCAAGGTGACCTTCCGGACTCCGGGAGCAGAGGGAGCAAGGCTCCCGAGGGCTCCGACTTCGTCCCTCAGCCGAACACCGCGCCGGAACCCCAGTGGTTCCAGACTCGGGCAGGCGGCCTCCTTCCAAAAGGGGCAAGACGCCTGTGCCGGTGACCTCTGTCCATCCAGAGGCACCGGACAATCTGCTGGGAGCGCTTCGCAACGCTTCCATCGAGGAAGAGCACCACACTATTATGAGTGCGATGGTCCAGAAGGTTCAGTCCGCCAAGAGCGGACTGACTGAAGCCTGTGCCAGCCTTCTAACAGGCTTTGAGGTAAGTTTTTGAAATATGGGGAAAAATATTACCGCATAGACAGTAGCCCCTGATGCTCTGTTCGGTGTTCACAAAGAAAACCCGAACGGAGGATCAAACAATATCGCAGGAGTCTAATATAAGTATGTCAATATGCATATGCAGGCTTTG
>NW_021256857.1:0-615 GCF_002162155.2 Triticum dicoccoides | reverse complement strand
TGGGCAAATTATAAATAAATTGGAGTGCATTAGTGGTGTGGACACAAATGTCGCTAGTAAATATAGTTATAGGTGTCTTGTTTATGCCCAACGCGGGCAGTAAATGTCAATGGTGTTGGGGAATTCACCGGTCACCGTCGTTTTGGAGGACGATGACCATGAGAAAATGGTGGATGTTGGCAATGGCAAAACGGTCGAGATGGAGGATGCTGCCAATGACGAAGTAATCGACATGGTGGTCAGGGCTCCTGAACCAGACTGCCCTACAATGCCCAAGGAGGTCGACGATCCTCAAGGCTACCACCTTTCCAAGCGCCTCCCCGCCGCGTTAGTGAAAATCCTACGCAATCTCATTCAAACCCCTCAAATCCCTAATCAGATATGCTTTGCTTGGTCCCAAATTGAAGCCTACAAGTAGATTCTATGCCTAAATCGGGGTGCGAACTGTATCATCAATGTGTAAATCGATGCCATCTAGGACAGAGGGCTTACCGCCATTGACGAACGCATGCCTGAGGAGTGATGACGCCGGTGCTCGCCATCCAGATATTGGCTCCGATACTCACAGTCGCTACTCGCCGTTCAAATCTCGGGCTCGCCTTTGCCGACGCGCAC
>NW_021256856.1:0-1696 GCF_002162155.2 Triticum dicoccoides | reverse complement strand
TCTCTCTCTCTCTCTCTCTCGTGTTCCCTCTATGGCACGATCTTGATGTATCCCGAGCTTTGCTATTGTAGTTGGATCTTATGATGTTTCTCCCCCTCTACTCTCTTGTGATGAATTGAGTTTTCCCCTTCGAAGTTATCTTATCAGATTGAGTCTTTTATTGGAACACTTGATGTATGTCTTGCCGTGCTTATCTGTGGTGACAATGGGATATCATGTGCCTCTTGATGCATGTTTTGGTGACCAACTTGTGGGTTCCGCCCATGAACCTATGCATAGGGGTTGGCACACGTTCTTGACTCTCCGGTAGAAACTTTGGGGCACTCTTTGAAGTACTTTGTGTTGGTTGAATAGATGAAACTGAGATTGTGTGATGCATATCGTATAATCATGCCCACGGATACTTGAGGTGACAATGGAGTGTCTAGGTGACATTAGGGTTTTGGTTGATTTGTGTCTTAAGGTGTTATTCTAGTATGAACTCTTGAATAGATTGATCCGAAAGAATAAGTTTGAGGTGGTTTCGTACCCTAACATAATTTCTTCGTTTGTTCTCCGCTATTAGTTGCTTTGGAGTGACTCTTTGTTGCATGTTGAGGGATTGTTATATGATCTATCTATGTTATTATTGTTGAGAGAACTTGCACTAGTGAAAGTATGAACCCTAGGCCTTGATTCCTATCATTGCAATACCGTTTACGCTCGCTTTTATCGCTCGCTACCTTGCTATTTTTATAATTTCAGATTACAAATAACTTTATCTACCATCCATATTGCACTTGTATCACCATCTCTTCGCCGAACTAGTGCACCTATACAATTTACCATTGTATTGGGTGTGTTGGGGACACAAGAGACTCTTTGTTATTTGGTTGCAGGGTTGCTTGAGAGAGACCATCTTCATCCTACGCCTCCTACGGATTGATAAACCTTAGGTCATCCACTTGAGGGAAATTTTCTACTGTCCTACAAACCTGTGCACTTGCAGGCCCAACAATGTCTACAAGAAGAAGGTTGTGTAGTAGACATCAAGCTCTTTTCTGGCGCCGTTTCCGGGGAGGTGAGTGCTTGAAGGTATGTCTTTAGATCTTGCAATCGAATCTTTTTGTTTCTTGTTTTATCACTAGTTTAGTTTATAAAAGAAAACTACAAAATAATGGAGTTAAGTTTGTCTCATACGCTTCGTCTTTTTAATATCTTTCGTGAGTATGATGGAAAGGAAAATTGTGCTCAAGTGCTAGAGGAAGAATGCTTTAAAATGCTTGATACTAAATCTTTGAATGATGAGCATGATTGTAATGTTGTTAGTATAAACTCCTTGAATATACATAGTACTAATGATGATTGCACTAGTTATGATGAAAATATCTCTTACGAGCATGTCAACTTTTGTGGAGTGCATGTTTGCATGAACACACCAAATAGAGAAGATATATATTGCAGTAGGCATAAGCATTTAGAAACTAAATGGTTGCAAGAAAGGCTAGGTGTGAGTGCTGAAAATTTAAAATTCCTTTGCCGTACTTGTGAACTTTGAAATGAACGTGGTCATTTACATCTCCAATGCAAATTGTTTCATGACCGAATCGTGTCCAAAAATTGTGATGATTTGATTTCCCTTGCACATTATAATGAACTTAGTTTGCTTTTGGGTTATGAAGAGTTGAAACATTTATTTAAGGACCTTCCAGAATTT
>NW_021256855.1:0-387 GCF_002162155.2 Triticum dicoccoides | reverse complement strand
GACCGACCTTACACGTACACTTACGTGAGACAGGTTCCACCGACTGACATGCACTTGTTGCATAAGGTGGCTAGCGGGTGCCAGTCTCTCCCACTTTAGTCGGATCGGATTCGATGAAAAGGGTCCTTATGAAGGGTAAATAGAAATTGGCATATCATGTTGTGGCTTTTGCGTAGGTAAGAAACGTTCTTGCTAGAAACCCATAGCAGCCACGTAAAACATGCAAACAACAATTCGAGGACGTCTAACTTGTTTTTGCAGGGTATGCTATGTGATGTGATATGGCCAAAAGAATGTGATGAATGATATGTGATGTATGAGATTGATCATGTTCTTGTAATAGGAATCACGACTTGCATGTCGATGAGTATGACAATCGGTAGGAGC
>NW_021256854.1:0-580 GCF_002162155.2 Triticum dicoccoides | reverse complement strand
AAGTATCATATACTAGTATCATGCATATGATACTAGTGTATGATACTACCTCCCTAGGCTAGCCATAGTGGGAGTAACTTAGGTAGTAACATAACACATCCCAAGACATATATGCTTATGTGGCATGGAGTTAATGAGGAGAGAGGTACTTGTGGTAACATGATATATTACCATAACATAACGCGCCCCAATGCAAAATGAGTCTACAACATAATAAATGAAGGCTTGCATACATCACATGCATGCATGTACAGTGGAGCATTCATGCAACAAGGTCAAATCTTTAGATGTAGCAAAAATGTCCATGTGTTGTAATGAGAGAAAAATATTACACACTCACTGACCAAACACCATGAAACTATGTGATTAACAAAGCGAGAAACTGGTTCCTGACTGCTGAGAGGCCGGACATGGTCATGTCTCACAGCTATGCTAACTTTCTTGATAGTGCCTGTAAGGATGAGCATGAGGGTCGTAGACGCAAAGATTCCGAGGTCCCATGGAAGAGGAAGGGGATGGAAATATAATTCGGTGGAGATCAGTGGCGGAGCTTCTGGGAGACAAACCTGGGCCATCGCCC
>NW_021256853.1:0-388 GCF_002162155.2 Triticum dicoccoides | reverse complement strand
GGCCCAGTGTAGTTTTTTTTCCTGGACGAATTTGCTAAATATCCTGTGCATGCATAGTTACAGAAAATGCCATCATATTAAAGTGTTAATAAGTAATTATCCATGCATCCAAATTAAACATGTCATATATGTAAAATGATTAGAATTGCATCTAGTTTCACAATATGCTGCTTTCAACCATGTTTAAAATGTTTAAACTTGCTGTTTGTTTAAATTTGCTTAAATGCCATGCTAAAATGATTTATTTCATAACTAAATAACCGTAGCTCCAATTTTAATAAACTTTATATGTAAATGGGGTGGAAATATGCCTGGTTTAACATGGTGCACTCATCTTGCATGTTTAACAACTCTAAAATATGGTTTAGGGCAGAACAGTACCAAATTC
>NW_021256852.1:0-539 GCF_002162155.2 Triticum dicoccoides | reverse complement strand
GGCTATGGAGATGCCCATTAATAGATATCAATGTGAGTGAGTAGGGATTGCCATGCAACGGATGCACTAGAGCTATAAGTATATGAAAGCTCAACAAAAGAAACTAAGTGGGTGTGCATCCAACTTGCTTGCTCACGAAGACCTAGGGCTTTTGAGGAAGCCATCATTGGAATATACAAGCCAAGTTCTATAATAAAAAAATTCCCACTAGTATATAAAAGTGACAAAATGAGAGACTCTTTATCATGAAGATCATGGTGCTACTTTGAAGCACAAGTGTGGTAAAAGGATAGTAACATTTTCCCTCCTCTATTTTTCTCTCATTTTTTTATTTGGGCCTTTTCTCTTTTTTTATGGCCTCTTTTTTTCGTCTGGAGTCTCATCCCGACTTATGGGGGAATCATAGTCTCCATCATCCTTTTCCTCACTTGGGACAATGCTCAAAAAATGATGATCATCACACTTTTATTTTTCTTACAACTCAGCAATTACAACTCGATACTTAGAACAAAGTATGACTCTATATGAATGCCTACGGC
>NW_021256851.1:0-1156 GCF_002162155.2 Triticum dicoccoides | reverse complement strand
GCGTTCCGGGGCTCTTCTGGTCGCGTGAGACGACGAGGAGGACGAGGGAGGACCGGCGGAGCTCGAGGGCGTGTCGGAGAGGCTTCGGGACGGCTGCGGCCGTGCAAGCGCTGGTCGGCGGCGACGAGCTCCGTTCGGTCGCGGGAGGGAGAGGGAGCAGAGGGGGATAGGGAAGGAGGGAAGGAGCGAGGAGAGTGAGAGAGGGAGCCAGGGGCTGCGTGGCGTCGCGGGAGGCGACCAGGGGAGGAGGAGGCAGCCAGGAAGGGAGGAGGTGTCCGGGGCGCGTGGCCGCGCGCGCCGGGCGCGTGCCCGTCCTCCTGGCAGGGAGGAAGACGACACGGGGAGGTGGCGGTGGTGGGCTGGGCCAGGCCTCAGCCACAGTGCCGGGCCAGGTGGGCTGAGAGGTGAGCGCCAGGTAGTCCTTCTGCTCTCTCTTATTTTTTTCTTTTCTATTTTCTGCAGTTTGTTTTGATTTAGTTTTAGACACTAAATCATTTTTTTATAAATTCTGTAGGTTTTTCTGTGGCTTGCTAAAATATATACAAAGCCACTCACAAACTTCCAGAATTATTGGAGTCATATTTAATATATATTAAATATAAATCCAAAGCAAATAGTTATTGGATTAATTCAAATGGCCAAAATAATTATCTCTGTGACTCCAAAAATATTGGTTTGAATTTTACCTCTTACCAATATTTCTATGGAATAACAGGAACATTTTCTTGGACTCATTTGAGAAGATTTAAATGTTGGTTATTTTTAAAGGTTTCCTGAGGCTTTTGAAAATTCCTCAATTCAAATTTCATTTGAATTTAAACATGATGCACACATGGAAGCAAGCATAGGTCAGGCCAGAACTAGGGATGTGACAATTTTTTGCACGACGTGGGCACATGTGCTATATGAACGATGGTATTTTTTCATAATTTTTGGTGATGGAGAAGTTTCCGAAAAATTCCCTCTACGCGGATTGCCCTTCGCGCGTCTACGGCTGTGGCCGGCGGCCTCCGGGGGCTCGCATGCCGCCAAATCTTGCGTAGGCGGGCTCTCACAAGTCTGGAAGTGTTGTGGCGGTTGCAAACGCCCGGCACGTGTGTCCGGGGTGTGCCCCCCCTCACGGACGGCGCCGCCGCCGGCACCTGGAGGGGGGAAA
>NW_021256850.1:0-393 GCF_002162155.2 Triticum dicoccoides | reverse complement strand
GGTTGAGCAAAGCGGTAACATAGCCAAACAATGGTTTGCTAGGACAAGGTGGGTTAGAGGCTTGGTTCAACAATATGGGAGGCATGATAAGAAAGTGGTAGGTATCGTAGCATAGGCATAGCAAAAGAGCGAGCAACTAGCAAGCAAAGATAGAAGTGATTTCGAGGGTATGGTCATCTTGCCTGAAATCCTGCAAGGAAGAAGAACGAGTCCATGAAGAAGACAAACAGACGTAGACGAACGGGTCCTCACAAACGCCACGTTATCGGAACCAACCCGGAGAAGGAAACACCGGAAAGAGGCACACAACATAGTAAACAACCAACACATGAACATGATATGATATGCGGGATGCGGTATGTGATGCATATGCATGATTTGCAAAGGAATGAT
>NW_021256849.1:0-1540 GCF_002162155.2 Triticum dicoccoides | reverse complement strand
TAACATGATTCGGACAGACTTAAGCATCGCTACGGGTGAGAAAGTCTCATCGTAGTCAACTCCTTGAAATTTGTCGAAAACCTTTTTCCGACAAGTCGAGCTTTGTAGATAGTAACTCTACTATCAATGTCCGTCTTCCTCTTGAAGATCCATTTATTTTCTATGGCCTGCCGATCATGGGGCAAGTCCACCAAAGTCCTCACTTCGTTCTCATACATGGATCCTATCTCAGATTTCATGGCCTCAAGCCATTTCGCGGAATCTGGGCTCATCATCGCTTCCTCATAGTTCGTCGGTTCATCATGGTATATTAACATGACTTCTAGAATAGGGTCGCCGTACCACTCTGGTGCGAACCTTACTCTGGAAGACCTACGAGTTTCTGTAGTAACTTGATCTGAAGTTTCATGATCATCATCAGTATCTTCCTCACTAATTGGTGTAGGAATCACTGGAACTGATTTCTGTGATGAACTACTTTCCAATTCGGAAGAAGGTACAATTACCTTATCAAGCTCTACTTTCCTCCCACTCACTTCTTTCGAGAGAAACTCTTTCTCTAGAAAGGATCCATTTTAGCAAAAAATATATTTTGCCTTTGGATCTGTGATAGAAGGTGTACCCGACAATTTCCTTTGGGTATCCTGTGAAGACGCACTTCTCTGATTTGGGTGCGATCTTATCAGGTTGAAGCTTTTTCACATAAGCATCACAACCCCAAATTTTAAGAAATGACAACTTTGGTTTCTTGCCAAACCACAGTTCATAAGGCGTCGTCTCAATGGATTTCGATGGTGCCCTATTTAACGTGAATGCACCTGTCTCTAAAGCATAACCCCAAAACAACAGTGGTAAATCGATAAGATACATCATAGATCGCACCATATCCAATAAAGTGCGGCTACGACCTTCGGACACACCATTACGCTGTGGTGTTCCATGTGGCGTGAGCTGTGAAACTATTTCACATTGTTTTAAATGAAGGCCAAACTTGTAACTCAAATATTCTCCTCTATGATCAGATCGTAGAAACTTTATTTTCTTGTTACGATGATTCTCCACTTCACTCTAAAATTCTTTGAACTTTTCAAATGTTTCAGACTTGTGTTTCATTAAGTAGAGATACTCATATCTGCTCAAATCATCTGTGAAGGTCAGAAAATAACGATACTCGCCACGAGCATCAACACTCATTGGACTACTTACATCGGTATGTATTATTTCCAATAAGTCACTAGCTCGTTCCATTGTTCCGGAGAACGGAGTTTTAGTCATCCTGCCCATAAGGCACGGTTTGCAAGCATCAAATGATTCATAGTTAAGTGATTCCAAAAGTCCATATTTATGGAGTTTCTTTATGCGCTTTACGCCGATATAACCCAAACGGCAGTGCCACAAATATGTTGCATTATCATTATCAACTTTGCATCTTTTGGCATCAATATTATGAATATGTGTATCACTACGATCAAGATTCAATAAACCATTAACATTGGGTGTATGACCATAGAAGGTTTTATTCATGTAAAAAAATTAACAA
>NW_021256848.1:0-426 GCF_002162155.2 Triticum dicoccoides | reverse complement strand
GATGTAAGTAGTCCAATGAGTGTTGATGCTCGTGGCGAGTATCGTTATTTTCTGACCTTCACAGATGATTTGAGCAGATATGAGTATCTCTACTTAATGAAACACAAGTCTGAAACATTTGAAAAGTTCAAAGAATTTTAGAGTGAAGTGGAGAATCATCGTAACAAGAAAATAAAGTTTCTACGATCTGATCATAGAGGAGAATATTTGAGTTACAAGTTTGGCCTTCATTTAAAACAATGTGAAATAGTTTCACAGCTCACGCCACATGGAACACCACAGCGTAATGGTGTGTCCGAAGGTCGTAGCCGCACTTTATTGGATATGGTGCGATCTATGATGTATCTTATCGATTTACCACTGTTGTTTTGGGGTTATGCTTTAGAGACAGGTGCATTCACGTTAAATAGGGCACCATCGAAATCC
>NW_021256847.1:0-690 GCF_002162155.2 Triticum dicoccoides | reverse complement strand
CGCCGCCCCACGCCGCACCGCCGCACCACCCAAGCCGCGCCTCACCCCGCGCCTCTCACCCGCGCCGCCGCCCTTGTGCATCGCCGCCGCGCCCAACGCCGCCCAACCCCGCGCCCTAGTGCCGCCACCGCCACATGCGTCACCGCGCCGCCGCCGCCCTGCGTCAACGCCGCTGTCGCCGCCGTTCGCCGGAGGTACCACGCCGCGTCTCTTCTTTCCCTCGGTTCGGTTTTTCTTATAAACCGTCCCGATTCTTTTCTTCTCTACCGATTCGTTTTCTTTCCGATTTTTCGCTAAACCGTTCCGGTGTTCTAGATCGGTTTTTCGTTTCGATCTCTTTTCCGAAAACCCTAGATTGGTTTTCGTTCTTCTTTCGGACCGTTCGTCTCAACGAACGTGATCACCGATTATTTCCCGGTTAACGACGTCTGTTCGTATAACCGTTCTTCTTTTTCTTCTCGTCGGATTTATTCCGCGATCGCGATCTCAGATCCGATCTTCGTTCTAGTTTATCTTCTCGCTCGTTTATCGGAATCAGGTGATTCAAGCGCCTGGAGTTTCATCTCGAAACCGCCGTTTCGTCTAATCAACTTGAACAAGCTTTTGCTACAGTAAAATTTTGACCTAGATTCAACTTGCTAGAACCGAGTTGTTTTCTTCCGCCGTTTGTTTTTCGTCGTTTGTTCGGCT
>NW_021256846.1:0-782 GCF_002162155.2 Triticum dicoccoides | reverse complement strand
TTTTTTTTCCTCATGCTTGTCTTTACGAGGCTTTTGCCATCTTAATTGGTATCCCTCGTCTTGATGAGGCTTTCATCTTCTATCTTCACCATGGGTTGTCACAAGCACAGGTTCTTTATATGCGTATTAGTAAGCTTGTGAACCCATTTGCTAGTTGTGTGTGGGAATGATAGGCCTTGCACCGTATGCCTCATTCTTTCAAGACTATGTTGATGCTTAATGCTCATCCTATTTTTAGTCTTCTCAAGTGCTTCGCCATGACTCACACACATCATTTTGGTTGAGCATATTCTTAAGTTGCCTCTTTTACATGTTGCTCAACCATGTGCTTGTTGCAAGCGCTAGGCTTTGTTTCCTATATGCTCACTTGCACTGGATGTAAGTTTCTATTGATTTTGGGGGAGCTATGATCCTATTTTGTGCACTTTGTATCCAAATACAAATATTCTTATGTGTGCACAAATCATGGGGAGCTTCTCTAGCTTATTTAGAACACTCCTTTGCTCATATCATAATATCCTTCATTCATGTGGCTCATAGGATCTTTGGTCTAGTTGGTTCAATTGATATCATTTGATTGCTTGCTTCAATTGGTATCTTTTGATTGCTCGATTGCTTGTTTCTCTCTTTGTTATGTCTTTGTGGCATATCACTCTTTTGCAATCTTTGGGCCTCAATATAGTTTGTCTTCCTCCAAGTATTTACCATTGGATATGTGTATTGCATTCCACTCTATTTTTGAGAGATACACAATTTATGGAGGAACACTCTTTATATTGGCC
>NW_021256845.1:0-550 GCF_002162155.2 Triticum dicoccoides | reverse complement strand
TTCATGATGCTACTGAAAATTATTATGAGGGAGGAACATATTCTTGTAGGAATTGCAATAATATCAAGTTTCCTATCTATGTGCTTAAAGTTTTGAAGTTATGCTTGTTTTACCTTCCTATGCTAGTTGATTATTGTTGCCATAAGTTGTTTTCTCACAAAATCCCTATGCATAGGAAGTGGGTTAGACTTAAATGTGCTAGTCATATTCTTCATGCACTACTAGGGAAAACGTTATACACAGAACTTTAGCAGTAGCGCTTGTTAAAAAAGCACGCTACTGCTAGAGAGCAGTAGCACGTGCAAAATAAGCGCGCTGCAGATGCACATATAGCAGTAGCGCGTCTCACTGACAACTCGCTACTACTAAAATTCCAATCACTTAGCTGATGGGCTACACATAGTAGTAACGATCTTCCAAAAACCTCGCTACCGCTAATATACTTATAGCAGCGCGTTTATGACTAAAGCGCTACTACTAACGAAAATAAAATGAAATGAAAAACGAATAGAAAAGTAAATGAAAATGAAAGAAATAGAGAAAGGAGAAA
>NW_021256844.1:0-484 GCF_002162155.2 Triticum dicoccoides | reverse complement strand
GAAAATTATTATGAGGGAGTAATTTATGCTTGTAGGAGTTGCAATAATACCAAGTTTCCTCTCTATGTGCTTAAAGTTTCAAAGTTATACTTGTTTTGCCTTCCTATGCTAGTTGATTCTTGTTCCGTTAAATTATGTGCTCACAAAATCCCTAGGCATAGGAAGTGGGTTAGATGTAAATGTGCTAGTCATATTCTTCATGATGCTCTCTCTATGTTTCAATTCTTTTCTTTTATGTGAGCATCATTGAAATCACCATGCCTACCTAAAAGGCATTAAAGAAAAGTGCTTGTTGGGAGACAACCCAATATCTACCCTCTGTTTTTTGTTTTTACATGATTAAGCTACTGTATTAATCATGTTTTATAGCTTTTGTTTCAATAAATGGCCGAGTAAGACCTTTGGGAAGACTTGGGTGAAAGTTAATGTGATCTTGTTGAAAAAACTAAAACTTTGCGCTCACGGGATTAGCTGCCATTTTTTT
>NW_021256843.1:0-1661 GCF_002162155.2 Triticum dicoccoides | reverse complement strand
GCCGCCCTGCCTCCCCCTCTCGCCGCCCTGATGGCCTGGACGAGCTCCACGTCGCGCCCCGACCCTCCTGGACACCTCCATTCGCCCCCAGTTCCTCTCCCTCGCGCTCCCACGCCATGGCCGACGCCACCGTCGCCGCACCGCCGCCGTAGCCGTGCTCCCCGTCGTCTCCACGCCGCGCCACCGTGTCCAGAAGCTCCGCCGTCCTCTACTTCTTCGAGCTAGCCGAGCCCCGAGCGCTCGCGTGCCCCGAAGCCGCCGCACCAACCTCGCCCGAACCGCCATCGCCGGAGATCCCCTTCGCCGTCGCCGCCGCAGCAGCTCGTCCCCGACCACGCCGTCCTTTCCATCAAGACCGCAGTGAGCTGGGCTAACTTCCACTTCCTCTCTTTCTCTCTCTCGTGCACCACAGCGAGCACACTAAGCTCACCCGCACGCGCCGTCGCGGACCTCTTCGCCGACGTGCTCCCGGCCATCCTCCGGCCACCTCGCCTTGTCCATCGCACTCACCACGCCGCGTTGGGGCTAACCATGCACTCCCCGCACCTCACCGCACACTCTAGCCACGAGTTCGTCTTCAACCGAACTCCGGCGGCCGCCAAAGTCCCCGCCGGCGCCAACTCCGGCCACCCCGAGCCCAACCACCACCACCAATAGTCGCGGCTCAACCTCAGCAACACGTAGATGCCTTCCGCCGTCCATTTGGTTGCCGGAATGGCAAAAGGCACTTTCGCCGCCGCGTCGGGCTCGCCGGCGGCTAGACGCCGGCGTGTTTGACTCTGACTTTGACCACGGGTGGGCCCCGGTTGACCCCCTGGGTCTATGACATGTGGGGCCCCCTCTGTTAATTAATCCAGTTAGTTTAAATCTAATTTAGTTAAACTAATTGAATACTGACATGCGAGACCCACTGGTCAGTTTGACCTGGACCAGCCCGTTGACCACTGACGTCATCATGACGTAGTGCTGACGCAGTAATTTAATTACTGGAATTATTTTTACACAGGAAATTCCAGAATATTATTTAAACTTCAAAAATTCATAACTTTTATTCTGTAACTCCAAATTGGACAAATTATATATGAAAAATGATCAGAAAAATCCAATCTTTCCATCTGTACTGGTTTCATGCATGTTTAAACAAGCTAACCTGCTGATTATCACAGAACAAGATAAAACACCTTAAATGGCAACTTATGAGTTTGAACTTTGAATCAATGGTTCAAATTAGTTCAAACCCATCTGTTCCTAGTTGCATTAGCCCAATACACTCATTTTGCCATGTCTCATGCATGCATCATATTGTTGCATACTGTTTGGTAATGTTTGTGTATCGGTGCTCTCTGCGGCAGGTTCTGCCCCCGAGGAGTACCGTGATAACCCCGACGAAGAGCAATACCAGTGCACCGACCCGTCAGGCAAGCAACCAACCATTTGATCATATCGATACAATCCCATGTTCTCGCTCCTGCTCTCTTTTACTGCATTAAGACAACGCGTTTCAAACTGCTGTGTGCTACGGTAGTTGAACCCATTTCCTCTGCATGACCTGTCATTGCCACAGTAACTAGATGAAACCCACTAGCATGTGTAGGAGTTGTTTGAGCCATATGTATGTGTTGTTCCTACCTTGCTATGCCTGCTATGCTTAGAGTCGTGTC
>NW_021256842.1:0-1774 GCF_002162155.2 Triticum dicoccoides | reverse complement strand
GCCAAATATCGGGTGGTAGGTGCGACATATGCCAACGGGTGGCTTATCATTGTGGGAGCCAGTAAGACATCGCCGGTGCCTGGAAACGGGATAAGGCGAAGACATGCACGCCGGCGGATCTTACCCAGCTTCGGGGCTCTCCGTGGAGATAACACCCCTACTGCTGCTCGGCGGGGTCTCCGCATGTTCACTAGATGAATCAAGTAGCTACACAACGCTCCTTGAGCTGTTTGGTGGGAGGAGGAAGGTGGGCACGGCTAGCCTGCTTCTTCTCCTTGTATGGTGTCTAGAACTAGCAGAGGATCGAACCCTTTGCATGGGTGCTCCGGGGGGGGTTTATATAGGCCTACCCCCGGGGGTACAATGGTAATCCGACTGGGCGCGGGGCCCAGCCGTCTGTGACTGCGCTCGCCGGCTTCTGCGCCGGCTGCTGGGGCCCGCCGACTGGTGGGTCCCGCCGGCTGCCGGCCCCTTGGTCGACAGGCAGGCCCCACTGTCCAGGGCCTGGTCGGCGGCGGGTTACTGTGGCTCCATCTTGTTGACGTGGGCTTCGTCGTGGTAAGCGCGGCTACAGTACCACCGCCTGTCAGGCGATCGCTGTAGCCTCACCGCGTCTTGTCTCCTTAATGGGGCGTCTTCTTTGAGGGAGGCGGCAAGCCGGCTACGGGGAGCCGGCTCTGTCTTGGGCCGACTGGTTGGAGGCTTGGCCACCTTCGGGCGTCTCTCTACTCAAAGGGGCCCACCGTCTATGGGCCACGCTGGCGGCCCGTCGTGGGTGATGCCAGGGTCAACATGGCAACAGTGCCGCGCCGGATGGGTCATGCCTACCCCGTACGGCGCACTGCGCCAGGCGTGCTCCGGGATTCGGGGGTGGCAGGCTTCACTGTAGCCACGCCCCGTCGCTCCACCGTTAGGTGGGTGCAAACTTTGAGGGTACGGTCTCGTCCGCTTTATGGGAGCCGGCTTCTTGGAGTCGGCCTTCTCATGGCCGACTTCTTGGGGTCGGCCTTCTCATGAGGGCTAAAGTCGGACCGCCTTCCGAAAGCCGGCCTGGGTGGCAGCCAGCAAGGGGAAGGCGGCCCCATGTCTTGGATTCTTGAGAGCCGGGCGGGCTTGTAACTTTTTCAGAAGGGCCAGGGGAAGCCGGCTAGGCTACCCATGGCTATTTACTCCGACACTTCACTTATATCTTTTGAGTGTGGCTTTATAGAATGCTTCATGTGCTTCACTTATATCATTTGAAGTTTGGATTGCCTGTTTCTCTTCACATAGAAAACCGTTATTTGAAGAATGCCCGTTTGCTTCACTTATATTTGTTAGAGCATGATATTTTGTAGAAAGAATTAAACTCTCATGCTTCACTTAGATCTACTTAGATCTATTTAGAGAGTCAAAAGGAATTGGTCAATTGCATGGTTAGTCATAAAATCCTACATAAAACTTAGGGATCACTGAATATGATATGTTTGATTCCTTGCAATAGTTTTGTGATATAGAGATGGAATATGTGGGAGGTACTAGTAAATGGCTGTGTTTAGTAAGAATATTGGTGTTAAGGTTTGTGATTCCCGAAGCATGCATGTATAGTCTCTCGCTATGCTATGAAGTTGGAGCATGATTTATTATTGATTGTCCTCCTTATGAGTGGCGGTCGGGGACGAGCGATGGTCTTTTCCTACCAATCTACCCCCTAGGGGCATGCGTAGTAGTACTTTGCTTCGAGGGCTAATAAACGTTTGCAATAATTATATGAATTCTTTATGACTAATGTGAG
>NW_021256841.1:0-518 GCF_002162155.2 Triticum dicoccoides | reverse complement strand
AGTAACCCACAACAAGACCGATCGACACGATCCGAGCAGGTGTAGCAATGCGGCCCCAACCCCAACCCTCGCAAAAAGGCGACGTCAGTGCTTTGCGTACATAACTACGCTCTAGAAATACCATGGGTACAGGGGGAGGGGCACCATCACGGCACAAACACGGCTTAAACTGCACCAGGGGCTGCCAATTTTTTAATTTTCTCTTACTTTCAGGACTCCATTCTTCAGAAGGCCTGTTCGGCAGTTCAATTGCCACACAAACGATGCAAGAACCAGGGAAGCAGACAAGCCACGCCGCATTACGGAACTCCCAGGTGGTCTCTATCACAAGCAACATACCTGTTTCGCATACCTTTCCGCAGCCTGCCCCTGGAACGGACATGTTAAATAGTCCAACCTTTTGATTACCGCATTATTTGTATGGTTGTGCTTTGATTGCAGCCCTTTTTAATAAACAATGCATAGCTTTTGTCTATTTTCGCATTACTCTTTTTCTATAAATATATGTTCCTTAACGA
>NW_021256840.1:0-791 GCF_002162155.2 Triticum dicoccoides | reverse complement strand
CCCGAGATTTGCTAATCGTGGAAATCACTTCGGGACCCCAAAACTAAGTATAGTCCAAAAAACGGGCCAGAATCGACCCAAACTACGAGTTTTGAACACCCACACATAGCACACCTTGGGGTTCGACAACCATGGAAAGCATTTTGCGACCCCAAAACGGTGAGTAATAGTCCATGAAAGAGGCCAGAATCGGACAAACCTAGGATTATTGATGACCGACACGTAAACTCACTCAGGGGTTCGTTAATCGTGGAAATCACTCCAGGACCCCAAAATAGTGAGTAATAGTCCACGAAACGGGTCAGAATCGAGCAAAACTGCGAGTGTTGACGACCGACATGTAAGCGCACCTTGGGGTTGAACGACTGTGGAAATCGCTTCGGGGCCCCAAAACGGTGAGTAATAGTCCACGAAACGGGTCAGAATTGGCCAAAACTATGAGTGTTGATGACGGACACGTAAATGCACTCCTGGGATCATTAATCATGGAAATCGCTCTGGGACCCATAACAGTGAGTAATAGTGCACGAAAAGGACCAGAATTGGCCGAAATTGAGAGTGTTGATGACCACACGTAATCGCACCCCGAGATTGGTTAATAATGGAAATCACTTCGGGACCCCAAAACTAAGTATAGTCCAAGAAACGGGCCAGAATCGACCCAAACAACGAGTTTTGAAAACCCACACATAGCACACCTTGGGGTTCGACAACCATGGAAAGCATTTAGGGACCCCAAAACGGTAAGTAATAGTCCATGAAAGAGCCCAGAATCGGACAAACCTAGGATT
>NW_021256839.1:0-926 GCF_002162155.2 Triticum dicoccoides | reverse complement strand
GGATTTGCTTTATTATACTAACGGATCTCACAAGGTTTTTTGTTAAGTTTTGTGTGGATGAAGTGTTTGAAGTTCGAGGAGTTATCGTTACGAGAAGAATAAGGACAGGCAAGAGTTCAGGCTTGGGGATGCCCAAGGCACCCCATGTAAATATTTCAAGGATACTCAAGCATCTAAGCTTGGCGATGCCCCGGTTGGCATCCCATCTTCATTCCTCAACAATTATCGGTATACCTTGGTTTTTGTTTTGTTCACATGATATGCATATTTTGTTTTTATTTTCCTTTATGAACCATGCTAGTATGAGATAGCCCTTCATTGATTTCTAGAATGCTCTTTGTGCTTCACTTAAATCTTTTGACTATGGCTTTATAGAATGCTCTTTGTGTTTCACTTAAATCTTTTTGAGTATGGCTTTATAGAATGCTTTGTATGCTTCACTTATATATTTTGAGATTGGATGTTGGTAAATATATATTAATTGTAGAATGCTCCAGGAACTTCACTTATATCTTTTGGAGTATGAACAAGACTATCATCGAAATTGGGCTTGGAAGAGTATCATTAAAGTATCATGCCTAGCTAGGGGCATTAAACAATAGCGCTTGTTGGGAGGAAACCCAATTTTATTTTTATGTTTTTGGTTTTTGGTTATGTTCTTCAATAAATACACATTATAACCTATGTATTAATTTTGTTTTGGTGTTTTAGTTAGTGTTTGTGCCAAGTAAGACCTTTGGGGTGGATTAAGGTGATAGTTGATTTGATCTTGCTGAAAACCAGAAACTTTTGCGCCCAGTAAAATAATTTTCATATTTAATAGAAGAGCGATAAAATACTGATTCTTTTTGCAAAAGATTGATATACAAATTTCCTAGGTTTTCCTAAAAAAATTCAGAATTTTTAGGAGTAACATAAGTATGGTT
>NW_021256838.1:0-1012 GCF_002162155.2 Triticum dicoccoides | reverse complement strand
CAATGGTTCAACAACAACGGCAAGGTTAAGGTAACACGTACTGTTCGTGTGCATTTTAGTATCTCTACATATGCTGATTATGTTGATTGTGATGTGGTACCTATGCAAGCATGTTCCTTATTACTTGGTAGACCATGGCAATTTGATAAAAATTCTGTACACCATGGTAGAAACAATCACTATACTCTTGTTCATAAGGATAAAAATATTACTTTGCTTCCTATGACTCCTGATTCCATTTTGAAAGATGATATTAATAGAGCTAATAAAGCACAACAGGAGAAGAATAAGAGTGAAAATCAGATTGTGGCAAAAGAATTTGAGCAACAAATGAAGCCTAATAATAAACCATCTAGTGTTGCTTCTGAAATTAAATTGAAAAGTGCATGTTTATTTGCCACCAAATCTGATATTGATGAGCTCAATTTCAGCAACTCTGTTTGCTATGCTTTTGTGTGCAAAGAGGCATTATTTTCATTCGAGGACGTGCCTTCCTCTTTGCCTCCTGCTGTCACTAACATTTTGCAGGAGTTCGCTGATGTTTTTCCACAAGACGTGCCACCGGGATTACCGCCTATTCGAGGGATTGAGCATCAGATTGACTTAATTCCCGGTGCTTCACTGCCAAACCGTGCACCATACCGTACCAATTCAGAGGAGACGAAGGAGATTATGCGTCAAGTACAAGAGCTTCTCGACAAAGGTTATATACGCGAATCCCTTAGTCCTTGTGCTGTTCCTATTATTCTAGTGCCGAAAAAGGATGGTACATCACGTATGTGTGTTGATTGTAGAGGCATTAATAATATTACTATTCGTTATCGTCATCCTATTCCTAGGCTAGATGATATGCTTGATGAATTGAGTGGCTCTACAATATTCTCCAAAGTTGATTTGCGTAGTGGCTACCATCAAATTCGTATGAAATTGGGAGATGAATGGAAAACAACATTTAAAACTAAGTTTGGATTATATGAGTGGTTAGTCATGCCTTTTGGGTTAACTAATGCAC
>NW_021256837.1:0-1596 GCF_002162155.2 Triticum dicoccoides | reverse complement strand
AGTTGCAGTTGAGGGCAAGAAAAGGAAGGAGAGAGTGAAGAAGACTGTGGCTAGAGTGCTTGGCAAAGCTTCCATCATGGAAGAGGAAGAGGAAGAAGAGCAGCTGCACCAGCGCCCAAGGCACCCAAGCTAATGGGTGATGCCATAAGATCAGGGGCTACTGCATCTAAGCCCAAAGCTGCCTCCAAGCCAAAACCTAAGAGAAATACAAGGAGCATTCCTGCAGCTGAGAAGAACAAGGCCCCAGTGCCTGAGACTGTTGCTGAGGATGAGGAAGAAAATGTCCTAAGGAAGCTAAAGCCCAAAATCCCAGACCACAACGATGCTCATCCTGTGGTGAGGACATGAAGCTTAGAAGAGATTCAGGGCTGAGGAAATGGAGAGAAGCAGACCCATATGCTCAAGGAGAAGGACTGCCGTGGACTACATGTTTCACACCAAGGAGCAGCAGGATTTCTATGAGACTGTTTTACTAGATAAGAAGCCAATTGTCTGTGACATGAGATGGGTTGACTGGACCTACATGAGGGAGAAGAGGAACACTACCCAGGAGTATATGACAGCTTTCATGCTTGTGGAGTAGCTGACTTTATTGGGCAGAAGCTCACAAAGTGGAACGAGGAACTGATCATGCAATTCTACTCCACGGCTCACTTTTATCCAGATGGGAGGATCACATGGATGTCTGAGGGTACAAGGTACCAATCCACAGTTGCTGAGTGGCCACAAATCATAAATGCCCCAGAGGAGCAAGATGATGACTTGGATATCTATGCCAAGAAGAAGATGGATCACAACTCAATGTCAAATATGTACAAGGAGATCCCAAATGAAGCACTTGATACCTTCAAGTTTGGCTCTGTGCATTACCTTCTGTCAGGGCTCCCGATGATCAATTGGATACTAAGGCACACCTTATTGCCTAAGTCTGGAGATCACAAGATGATCAGAGGCCATGCCATCAACTTGCTACATGTGTTTGATGTGCCTCAGAAGTTCAAGGTGATGAGCCTCATAGTGGAAACTATCAAGAGGACTGCAACAGATCAGAAGAGGAGCTGCGGATATGCCCCTCAAATTTAGGAGCTCATCAACTCAAAGATGGGCACAGGCATATATCTGTTGGACAAGGAACACCTGCCCATCCATCCAGATTTCGAGGACAATCAAGTTGTCATGACTGAGAACGAGCCATCATCTGCCCAAGCATTTGCAAAGAAGGAGACGGCAAGGAAGGAGAAAGCTGCCAAGATGCCTACCCAAGAGGAGGCATCTGAATACTTCTTGAAGACCAAACAAGAGCAGCTCGGTTACTTGATTGCATCCACGCTGAGGATTGAGCAAAGTCTGGCCACTCTCACTCAGAATCAGCAGAGCCTAGAGAGAATCATGGAACAGAAGTTCTATGACTTGGATGTCAAGGTAACGGAAGTTCAGTCTGCAGTGGAGCAGCTCCAGGAGGACATGCAGGAGAGGAGAGGCAGGACTACCACTCATACCTTTGCCAGAGTGCCACGAGGCCCGAGGTCATCTGTCGTGCCGGTTGCTGACACCAGAGCCACCACTTCAGCACCAGCTACAGCCTCAGTTCCACCA
>NW_021256836.1:0-3775 GCF_002162155.2 Triticum dicoccoides | reverse complement strand
ATATATATATATATATATATATATATATATATATATTGTCATATGATTTCTTATGATCAAGTAACAATCTATTCACAATGTCAAGTATGATTCAGAAACTTCATTGAGAACTAACAAACGATAATCTCAGTCATTGAAGCAATTGCAATTTATCATAACATCAGAAAGAGGCAATAATAGAGCTTTTCAGCAAGTCCACATAGTCAACTATCATTTAGTCTTTCACAATTGCTAACACTCACGCAATACTTATGGTTATGGAGTTTTAATCGGACACAGAGAAAGATAGGGGCTTATTGTGTTGCCTCCAAACCTTTTACCTCAAGGGTAATGTCAAAAATATTAGTTCATGCAAACTTACATCCAATTGGATATATATATATCAGGATCTTTCGAACACGAGGTGCTTGCCAAAGGATAAAATATAAAAAGGAAAGGTGAAGATCACATTAACTCTTGCATAATGTAAAAGACATAAAGTAAAAGATAGGCCATTCCTAGAGGGAATCAGAGGTTGTCATGTGCTTTTTGGTTGGATGCACGAAATCTTAATGTAAAAGAATGTCACTTTATATTGCCACTTGTGATATGAATCTTTATTATGCAGTCCGTCGCTTTTATTACTTCCATATCACAAGATCGTATAAAGCCTATTTTGTCCACATTAATAAGTCATACATATTTAGAGAGCAATTTTTATTGCATGCAACATGACAACTTACTTGAAGGATCTTACTCGATCCATAGGTAGGTATGGTGGACTCTCATGGCAAAAACTAGGTTTAAGGATATTTGGAAGCACAAGTAGTATCTCTACTTGGTGCAAGGAATTTGGCTAGCACGAGGGGGAAAGGCAAGTTCAGCATGTTTGAATGATCCATGACAATATACTTTAACTGACATGTGAGAAAACATAACCCATTACGTTGTCTTCCTTGTCCAACATCAACTCTTTAGCATGTCATACTTTAATGAGTTCTCACAATCATAACAGATGTCCAAGATAGTATATTTATATGTGAGAACCTCTCTTTCTTTATTACTTCCTATTAGTTGCAACGATGACCAAAACTATGTTTGCCAACTCTTAACAACTTTTAATCATCATACTCTCTATATGTGAAGTCATTACTATCCATAAGATCAATATGATCTCTTTTATTCTTTTTATTCTTTATGCACTTAAGATCATAGCAAGATAGCAAAGCCCTTAACTCAACACTAATCTTTATTATTATTATATATATAGCTCACAGACTCAATTACATGGAGGGATCACAAAGCAAAACTCAAAACTAATTCATACCAAAACTTTATTCTACTAGATCAAGATATTACCAAAAGGATCGAACTAAGTAAAACGGTAAAGATAGGAGTGTGATGGTGATACGATACCGGGGCACCTCCCCCAAGCTTGGCAGTTGCCAAGGGGAGTGCCCATACCCATGTGATTATGTCTCCTTCTTCGGGGTTGGTGGTGTGATCTTCTTGGCGATGATGCCTCTCAGGATACGATTCTCCTCCTCGACCTTATTGACTTGCTGCTTGAGGTCCATATTTTCGTTGCGGAGCTTTCCCGTAACAGCTAAAGCTCCTTTTACCCAAGGATGTCGCATAGCTTCTGGGGAACAAGTGACACTCTTTTTCATTTTTTCATAGGAAAGAAATTTAACATTGGAAGGGATGACCGAGTTTGGAATAGTTGGGCTCTGTAGTTCCCCCATCATGAATACTTCCTG
Organism: Triticum dicoccoides; assembly: GCF_002162155.2. Taxonomy (NCBI): domain Eukaryota; kingdom Viridiplantae; phylum Streptophyta; class Magnoliopsida; order Poales; family Poaceae; genus Triticum; species Triticum dicoccoides. The sequence goes on along the minus strand of NW_021256836.1, from coordinate 2,036 downwards.
GAAGCGAGAGGTAACTTCTTGATCCTCCTCCATGGCATCTATCCTTTTCATGTCGGCCTCCATCTCATACTCCGTTGATGGCCCAAAGTGATAAGCATCGCTATTTGCTCCTGGACCTGGCGTCGGGTGAGACACCCGACTCTCCCCGACTGACTCTTGAGAAGACATCTTGCTCTAAATCTGCAACAGAGACAGCTCGAAACAAAAAACAGAGGTTTTTTTCGTGATACGGTGGTCAAAACCTTCAGCATATTATATAATGAATTTTACCGACCAAAAGAAGTATCATGCAAGAAAACGGAGTCCGGAGAGCACACGAGGTGCCCACGAGGCAAGGGGGCGCGCCCAGGGGGGTAGGGCATGCCCTCCACCCTCGTGGACGCCTCGTGTCCTTCTCGGACTACTTCTTATTTTCCTATTTTCTTAAATATCCCAAAACGAAGAAAATTTGCTATTAGTACTATTTTGGAGTCGGTTTACTTACCGTACCACATACCTATTCCTTTTCGGAGCTTGAAATGTTTTGGAAAGTGTCTCTTATGTATTCCTCCGGGGTTACGGTGTCAATAATATTAGTTTCAACATTTATAGGATTACCTGAGATATAATGTTTGATTCTTTGACCATTCACCACCTTCGGATTTGTGCCTTTGAAGTTCTTGATTTTTATGGCACCGAAACGATAGACCTCCTCGATAACGTAAGGGCCTTCCCATTTCGAGAGAAGTTTTCCTACAAAAAATCTTAAACGAGAGTTGAATAGCAACACATAATCACCTACGTTAAACTCACGCTTTTGTATCCTTTTGTCATGCCATCTTTTAACTTTTTCTTTAAACAGCTTGGCATTCTCATAGGCTTGGGTTCTCCATTCATCAAGAGATCTAATATCAAATAACCTCTTCTCACCGACAAGTTTGAAATCATAGATGAGCTCTTTAATGGACCAATATGCCTTATGGTCTAGTTCGAGAGGTAAGTGACATGCTTTTCCTTAAACCATTTTATATGGAGACATACCCATAGGATTCTTATATGCAATTCTGTAAGCCCATAATGCATCATCAAGTTTCTTGGACCAATAGATCTATTAACAGCCTTTTGCAAAATTAATTTGAGCTCTCTATTACTCAACTCTACTTGACCACTAGACTGTGGGTGGTATGGATATGCAATTCTATGATTAACATCATACAAAGCAAGCATTTTACGAAAAGCACCATGAATAAAATGTGAACCACCATCAGTCATGAGATATCTAGGGACTCCAAACCTCGGAAAAATAACTTCTTTAAGCATCTTAATAGAGGTGTTATGATCAACACTACTAGTTGGGATAGCTTCTACCCACTTAGTAACGTAATCAACAACAACTAAAATATGTGTATACCCATTAGAGGCAGGAAAAGGTCCGATATAATCAAAGCCCCAAACATCAAACGGCTCAATAACAAGAGAATAATTCATAGGCATTTCTTGACGTCTACTAATATTACCAATTCTCTGACATTCATCACAAGACAAGACAAACTTACGAGCATCTTTCAAGAGAGTAGGCCAATAAAAACCGGCTTGCGTAGGATTTGTTCCTGTTCATGCTCAGGTACACAAAGTCTAATAACACCATCTACTCGTTCCTTATAAAGGTGTGGGTCATCCCAGAAGTAATGTCTTAAATCATAAAAGAACTTTTTCTTTTGCTGGTATATGAAACTAGGAGGTATAAATTTAGGAACAATGTAATTAGCATAATCAGCATACCATGGAGCAGTACGAGAAGCATTTATGACAGCTAATTGTTGATTAGGAAAGCTATCATCAATAGGTAGTGGGTCACCAAGAACATTCTCTAACCTAGACAAGTTGTCTGCAACGGGGTTCTCAGCTCCCTTTCTATCAATAATATGCAAATCAAATTCTTGTAGCAAGAGAACCCATCTAATAAGTATAGGTTTAGCATCTTTCTTTTCCATAAGATATTTAATAGCAGCATGATCAGTGTGAACAGTTACTTTAGAATCAACAATATAAGGTCT